>NC_065509.1:9382753-9408309 GCF_006386435.1 Epinephelus moara | reverse complement strand
TTCAGAGGAAGGTAAATCTATACTACTATACAAGCTGTACACTGACTACTTTAAGTTATATCACAGTGTCATTTCTATAGTGTTGTCCCATGAAAAGATATAATGAAATATATATATATATATATATATATATGTATATATATAGATGACTGCTTTCAGAAAAGAAATAGAGCACAAAATTAATCCAGTTGAGTAACATGATGTCAGTGTAAAGATTAGCATGTATTTGACGTACAAACTCAGCAGTGGTTCTGGGAGCGAGGTAAGGATCATCCTGATACTCGTAGGGATATGCTGTAGGATCCTGGAGGTAGAAAACAAAACAAAAAGTTAACACACAGACAGATTGATACACAAGTAAAGATCCACACTGAAAGGTCATCAGAAACATGTGAAGGAGCTCTCACCCTGCCAACAGTCGAAGCCAGAGCCTCCAGCACCGCCTCCTTGCTCCTGTTCAACGAGAGGTGACATTCAGTCTGGGTGGTCTGTTTCAATATAGGGCACACAGTGTTGCCTGCACTGTATTAAACATTAAGATGTCATGTAACACACATACCATGTTTTCTTCCTGGGGATGACAATAGTCTCTGTCGATTCTGCAACGACATCAAGAAAAGGGTGTGTCTTTAATGCCACTTATATATTAAAATCAGTTATAAAAAAACCACCTTACCTCTGATGCAGTTAATAGGTGATTTGCTCAAATTAAACAGGAGCAGATTTTCTCTAAATTCTAGACATTTTCAAATAAATCAAATTACTTGAAGGATCGGTCTGTATTTTGTGTGTGTCGACAAATCCCATGTTTGTCCATCTCTTGATACTTCCCAACGTCCAAACCTATCTGTGGCTCACCCTTAAACCTTAAAATATGTAGGTTGTTTCTTTGTGTTTCTTTAAGGCTAACATGGCTAAATTAAATCCTAAAACAGCTGTAAACACTGTATTTTTATGCAAAAATGACTAAAGGTGGAGTAAATAGTGCATTTGTTGGAGAGTTATTTCAGCTGTGTTTTAATGCACATTGCTCCAGTGAGTAGATTCATGGCTGCGGGATGATGTATGTCGGATCATCTCAAAATATACTGTAAATGTTGACCTTAATGTAGTAACCCTGTGCAACAGTGTGGCTCATGTTTTTGAAAATCAATAAACAGACGAATAAACCAAATCCTCTGTATATTTTATTACACAGGTATTGAAAACACGAGCAGTAACCCTGATACAAGTTTGCTGGAGGATTTAACCTCCTATAATGAATGCATATATTAATGAGCCCTTGACACAAGGATGACAACACTTGAAATCAGCTGATAAACATTTTAAAACAGTCATTCAGTCGTGGTACTTTCATCTGAGGAATATTGCAAAAATACGTCCACAGTTATCCTTCCAGCAGTTACAATTGGTGATCCATGCCTTACTGTAATACTCTTTATTCCTGCCAAAGCCAAGACGCTGTTACCCAGTGACAGTTAGTCCAAAACTCTGCAGCAAGACTACTCACTACGACCTCTTATAGCTCTCACATCACCTTGGTTCTGAAGTCACGCCATTGGCTGCTGATTAAATTAGCATTAAATTCACAATCCTCCTCCTCACGTATAAGGCTTTGAATAATTTTGCTCCAGAGTATATTAGTAAACTACTAATGCTGTATAACCCTGCTAGACCCCTCAGGTCCTCTGAACACAGCCTGCTAATTGTACCTCGCTCAAGACTGAAAACATGAGGGGACTGTGTGTTTGCTGTCCTGGGTGCCAGGCTGTTTAGCAGTCTTCCACCAGATCAGGTCAGCAAACTTTCTTGAGGAGTTTAAGTCACAGCTGACGACCTGTGTATATTGTAGGTGTTTTTTTATGCTTGGATCATGTACTCTGTTTTGAGCTGTGATACCGCTATATGTCGTGTGTGTGTGTGTTTGTTTGTTTGTTTGTTTGTGTGTGTGTGTGTGTGTGAGAGAGAGAGAGTGAGTGTTGTATTCCTCATTTGCTCTTTAAACCCCCTCCCTGTTGTACAGCACTTTGTAACCTCGGTTTTAAAGGGTCCTATAGGAATAGCAACGTACTAACAACAATGTTTCAGTCATGACCAAAAATCTTTCTCCAAATTACCTTTATTAGCTTCTGCAGCTTGTTGTCGTAGAGCTGAAGTCCAACCAAAACACCTGGAAAAAATGGGAAACTAAATTAACCACTGCTACTTCAGTCCTCTGGTGGGATGTGTCAATTTATAGATCCCCTTTATGCACAATGCACAATGAACATACAGTATCTATTATCCAAGTAGATTATTATTAGCTAAGATAACATCATAATAACACCCATGGTTGCAAATAATGTTCAACACAGAATGTACAGTGAGGATGACAGACAGCATTTGTCCTTCTGTAAAAGCCTCATGGTCTTTTAACCGACAAATATAACCCGTATGAAATATTTGAGATGAGGTAAAACACCATTTACATGCCTAACACTAACTTCTTCCTCACATATATTAAGTATCAAATTTATCAACGTTTGCTGCAGTGATGTAAGTTAGCTTCATGAAGACATGACCTCCTGTCAAATGATGCTAGCTGAAGCTCGGAGGCTCATGTAGCAACACAAATAAAAGACAATTATGTCGACTGAATAATATTCCGCTTTACAACTTTGTTTTAAAGCTGTCTTACCTGTGACCCCGCAAAAGCTCGACGTTATTCAACAAAAAGCGACTGTTTCTCTGGATGTAATGCCCTACGTGCCTGCCGGGCGCCGCCATGTTGTTACGAACTGAAGGCTTCTGGGAGGGAAAAACCATGTGGGCTCAGAAAAGGGGAGACAAAAATAACAACACTGTATTTTAAATGAATACGACACTTTATCCATATGTAACATCCTATTAGTACAACATTTATACTTATAAAGTTACGTTAAAAGTATAATATCCACTAAGTTCGTGAAAAAGCGTTGTCATCTGTATTTGTTCCCCCCCCCCCTCTCATCTTTCGTGTGGTCTGACGGTCCCACGTGTGGAAGAGAAGCAACTTTGTGTCGCATGTGGTTTAACGCTGCGCCATGAATTTATATCAATAAACACCTCAAAGTTTGGCTAATTCTCCAAAATGTTGTTTGGAAAAGATGTGCCATGGCGGCGACTGGAGGGCATGTCGTTTGGCATGTACTCTGCCGAAGAGATAAGGTGAGACACAGCTTATTAGCTTTTGCTCTCAATGCTAAACATGAGTTCAAAACAACATGCCTGACATTATCAATGGTAGTTTACCTTAACGTTTTGTTCCAGGACTCCAGTACGTGCAAATTACACACATATTTTAGCTAGGAGTTGCTAAGTCGATGTTTTTCATAGATATTTCTCATTTGTTGTTTTGTGCAGCAACAGTGAATGTCAGTCAAATGGAATAGTGTCACCCTCCATTTTCAGTTTGTTCATTCTCACCTACTTTGATTTGATGTAGCAAAATGACACTAAACCAACTAAATACTGATTACACCTACACTGATCAGTCAAAACAGTACAACCATTGGCTGGTTAAGTGAGAAACATTGATCATTTCATTACAATGTATTGTTCTGCTGGGAAATCTTGGGTCCTGGCATTCATATGGACGCCACTTTATGATCTCCACCACCCAAACACCTGCAGACCAAGTACCACCCGTCGTGGCAATGGCACTTCACCATGGCAGTGGCCCCCCAGCAGGTCAGTGCACCATACCACCCCATAAAAGCTGTTTAGAAATGGTCTGAGGAACGTGTCAAAAAGCTCAAGGCATCAACCTGACCTCCCAACTCCCCCAAATCCCAATGTGATTGAGCATCTCTTGGAAGTGCCGGGGCCCCAGAGGCACCCCTGATCCATGGTGGGGCCTTCTTGGATCGGATTTGGCTCTGACCTGTCAAGGCTGGGCCACAGGACCTTTGGGTTGTGTCCTGTGGTGTCTGGCACCAGGGTGTTGGTGGCAGATCCTTTGAGTCCTGTTGGTTGTGAGGTGGGGTACCAGCATATCCCACATATGCTCAGTCAAATTGAGATCTAGGGTGTTTGGAGTTAAGATTGACACCTTGAGTTCTTTGTCACGTTCCTAGGACCATTCCTGAACAGTTTTTATGGTGTGGCATGTTGCATTGTCCGGCTGGCACGGAGAAGTGTTGTTGCCATGAGGGAGGGTACTTCATTCACAGCAGTGTTTGGGTGGGTGGAGTGTGTCAGATGGCATTCACATGAATGACAAGACCCAAGGGTTCCTAGCAGAACACTGCATTATAACAAAACCATTAATGTAATTCATTACACCAGCAAGTGGTTGTAATGTTTTGGCCGATCAGGAAACATGATAAAGCTACCAGTTATTCACTACAGTAACAGCTACCCCAAAAGTTGCTAAGAATCCAGTATTGTAGAGGCACTTAGTATAATAATGCATTATTCTCCTCTCCTGGCTAGGAAGCTGAGCGTGAAGACGATCACTAACTTCCGGTTCCTCGATGCTGTTGGGAATGTGGCCCCAAACAGCCTCTACGATCTGGCCCTTGGACCAGCTGACAGCAAAGAGGTGCATCTCCACTGAAATCATATTACTTTATAGAGTAATGTAATGACTCAGCTGTAAAATGCCATAGATCTGTCTGCTCCTGATCTGTGGCTCGACCTTACCGGCTAACTATTCTGTGTGTGTAAAGTTTAAGATTGCGAGCCTTAACTTTCAGCAAGTACTTAGAATGACTTTTCTTAAATGTAACTTTCTGTTATTGTTTCTACCAGGTGTGTTCAACCTGCTGTCAGGACTTCAACAACTGTCCAGGACATCTCGGACACGTAGAGCTGCCTCTACCTGTTTACAACCCACTTTTCTTTGATGTAAGCATGTTCACAAATGCACCACACAACCATGCATATACATGTAGTACACACACGTAATGATGGACCAGCCTGAGAAATTAAGATCTTTTAAATCAGTATCGACTTTTAAATAACTTTCTGAATTTAATATTGTTTACCCTTTTCTCTTATCACCTCCTACAACTCTCCTTTTAATCAGAAACTCTACCTGTTGATTCGCGGATCCTGTCTTTCATGTCACATGTTAACGTGTCCCCGAGCAGCCATCCACCTGCTGCTGAACCAGCTGAAGTTAGTGGACCATGGAGCCATGCAGGACGTCTACCAAATAGAACAAGTTCTCAGCCAGGTGGGTTTAAAGTTGAATTATAGCAGGACTGTGATGAATTGTGATATTATTATTTGGGGTGTTCTGTGAATATTTTGGACAGGGTTTTTATTCATTGCCAATGTGTAAGTCTCAGGTTGCTCTGCTGGCTTCGGTTTCCCCACAGTAGTTTTGTAACTACCATAAACCAACAATTCTCTGTTTAAACTTTACTTATTAATTTGTGTGAACTCTGTGTGTGTGTGTGTGTGTGTGTGTGTGTGTGTGTGTTAGCACCTGGAGGAGAATCCCAAAGCCACTGGAGATGAGATCGAGCAGGTGCTCAAGCAGTTTACAGACACGGTAGTTGGAGTGAACGCTGAAACTTCAGAGAACACAAAACCAGTGAGTACACACTCACATACATGTCCAAAGACATGCAGAAACATGGTACTCAATTACAAACATTCACACACATAAAATCACTTGAAGACTTTTTAATGTGATTTAATATATGGAAACCATATTATTCTATACGCAGCCCTCACACTTGCCTTATTTTCTGTGTGTGTGTGTGTGTGTGTTTCCAGATTAAACACCTTGTTGAAAAGAAGAGCAGTCTGATAAATGACTTCTGGAAGATCCACATGAAGACGAGGAAGTGCCCATATTGCAGGTAACTTGATAGAAGTGGTGAAGCACTGCACTCGATTCTCATTAAATGTTGTCGTGAAATACTTTGTTTATCAAATCTTAACCATATACCACCTTATTATTAGTTGTGTAGAGCCATTCATACTTAGAGATGTGTATAACATTCTGTGTACCAACTGATTTTAGGCCTTGTTTTCTACATTCAACAACTAACCATACAGGAGAAAATCTCTGAAATGGTTATAATGATGAAGTGCCTCTTTACTCTGATGTAGATAATGGTCCATTGTATGCTGTAATCATGGTTTCTGTGTGTGTAGGGGCGGCAGGGTTACAGTGCGCCGTGAACACAACAGTAAGCTGATTGTCACAATGCCATCAGGAGCACAGACCGTTGTCAATACTGATGGTAAGTCATGTTTGAAAGAAATTAGATTGAGAATAAACATTATTAACTTCTGAGTGACAGAGAGAGACAGAGCCTGTTCATGTCTTTGTTTTGTTGAAGTGGTGTGTAACTTGAAACTCTGCACCAACTTTGCACCCTTTGTAAAGCCCTGCCTATACATATATACATACAGTAAATTAATATTACATTGCTTTTGTTTCTGTCTTCCTGTAGAAGATCTGATAGCTGGAAAGAGAGTCTACCTGACAGCTAGTACTGCAAGAGAGCACACCAACAAACTGTGGGAGAGAGAAGGTAGGCCAAGAAAACAATGTCCCACCATGTGCATGAAACTGTACTGTTTTACAATTACATCACATTTAAAGGAATCAAAAGTGAATATCTGAAGTTTGGTTTCACCAGAAGGTCCATTAGACTTGATTGAGAAGAACATATGAAAAAACGGTCACATTTGAAACTCTATAAAAACTGAATTTTAGATTGTAAATATATAAGGATGCAAGAAGGAATCATTTGTGATGAATGACATGTTTTGCATTTCTTTGTGTTTTTAGTCCCCCATTTATAACTTTTTTTTTTTTTTACCACTTGTAGCTATTAGAAGGAATCATTGTCAAAGTATGAATCTTCTAACCTCTCTGTCGTCCAGGTTTCTTCTTGAAGTGTCTGTTCTCTGGGCTGGAGGAGGGGTCCGTGTCAAAGAAGGGAGAGAAAGGTTTCTATCCAGACCTCTTCTTCCTGGATCTGCTGGTGGTCCCACCTTGCAGGTACAGTGTGAGCAAACACACTCACATACTGTACATTGAACCACTGCTAGTATAAAATTATACAAATACTAGTGGAGACCTCCACAACAGTCGATACAACAGTAATTTTGGCTCGATTTTCTTTGGTAGCATGGGAGCAAAACAAGCGTGTACAAGCTGGGAGGGATGCAAAATCAAAATATAATCTCATCTTAAATATATTCTTTCTTTTGTGTGATCATAAATAACAGTAGTATTGATATTAGCAGAGGTTGTGTGACCCTATTGCACTATCACACCCCTCCTCTCCCTGTCAGGTACCGTCCAATCAATCGACTTGGTGACCAGATGTTTACAAACGGTCAGACAGTCAACATGCAGGCTGTCATGAAGGACTGTGGACTCATACGCAAACTTCTGGCTCTCATAGCAGGAGAGAAAACTACTCAGGAGGAAGAGGTAGGATAATTTTTAAATCCATGTTTATGTATGATAAAGCATAGCTGCAGAGACAGAGTTAAACATCTTGATTTCTGTGGTACAGTCAGCCTCATGGTGTGGTGAATAGGTCCTCTCTCTTCCCTCTCAGGCTCCTGAGCAGACAGACCAGACATTCCTGGCCGGGATCCCCGGACAGACTCTGACAGATAAACTCTACAACATCTGGATCCGACTGCAGACCCACGTTAACATCGTCTTTGACAGTGACATGGACAAAATGATGACGGAGAAATACCCTGGAATCAGACAGGTAGCACATACACAGATGCTGTTGGTAACACAAAACACCACAGAGCTACATGACCTAGTTTGTTCGCGTTTTAAGACATCCCAGATGTGTAAAAATCTCCTCTTCCTGCCAGATTTTGGAGAAGAAGGACGGATTGTTCCGGAAACACATGATGGGAAAACGAGTGGATTACGCTGCACGATCTGTCATCTGTCCAGACATGTACATCGAGACCAACGAGATCGGAATACCAATGGTACACCTGTCTGTGTTTCTGATTAATGTTCAGCCTAAAGGGAGAGTATAAAACGTCCTTGATGAAGAGGAAATATAAATAATATGAGCTCTAAACTTTTCCGTGCTCGTGCAGGTGTTTGCCACCAAGCTGACCTACCCCCAGCCCGTCACTCCCTGGAACGTGAAGGAGCTTCGCCAGGCAGTTCTCAACGGGCCCAGCGTCCACCCCGGTGCTTCCATGGTGATCAATGAGGATGGCAGGAGGACCATCCTATCAGCTACCAACCTTGCACAGAGAGAAGCTGTTGCCAAGCAACTGCTGACACCCTGTCCTGGTCCACATAAGATGCCCATGAAGATTGTAAGTCAGACACTTTACCGTGCGGCGTGAGTTAACCTTTCATTGTCAGTGACACAGCCCCTCACTCTTCTTCTGTGGTCTGCAGGTGAATCGTCACATAAAGAACGGAGATGTTATGTTACTAAACAGACAGCCAACTCTGCACAGACCCTCCATACAAGCCCACTGTGCACGTGTCTTACCAGGAGAGAAGGTACGAGCTCATCCAGAATCACTTGTTTTTTTGTGTGTTTGAAAGAACCATACGATATGTGACAAATTGTACTTGATCTTGATTTGATGCTACAGGTACTAAGACTCCACTATGCCAACTGCAAGGCGTACAATGCTGATTTTGATGGAGATGAAATGAACGCGCACTTCCCTCAAAGTGAGCTGGGCAGAGCAGAGGCCTACATGTTAGTCAGCACTGACCAGCAGTACCTCGTCCCCAAGGTGAGTTAATACACACTGTTGATAGAAGATTTTCATAGAGAATAACACAGCTCGCCACAATCCTAAACTCTGTGGCAACGATAGCTGCAGGCAGCTCTTTGTGTTTCCAAAGTTTTACAGTTTCAGAGAGCAGGATTACACAGTTATCAGGGTAACCATGCTGAGATATGAAACTTCCTGCAACCACTGCAGTTTGTCAACTTAGTAATACCGTTTTGCAGCACATTCTTTAACGTGACATAGCCAGTAACCACTGTTGGCATTTAGCTTATGTAATTGGGCGGACAAAGCCCAAAGAAGAGCAGACCAACTGAGCTTTTTACAATGTTTTATTGTAGAATAGGCAGATTCACGCACGTAGTCTTGTCACAGTATCTTCAGTCTACCTCAGCAGGTTATTTCTAACTGGTTGTAACAGCCATCTGCATTGCGGGGCTTAGTGCTAGAAGGTGCCATGACATTAAATGAGCAACTGTCTGACTGTATAAGACAAATTACTTCATAGACCTTTGTTTCTATTAGCTAAAATGCAGCCTTGTCAAATTCAGTGCTTCCTCCTCAGTGGATGCCACTGGCCAAAATGGCTGCCACAGTGAATGTGTAGTTCATGGGCCTCGTGGTGCTCCATCATGGCCACTGGGGATAAATATGTACTACATACAAACACATACACACATGTAGTGAAATGAACTGAACCAGTGAATAGTGCTATTAATCTGCTGCTGCTGCTACAAATGTTACAAAACCAAATGCACATGTTTTTATGCCTCCGCGCTGGCGATAGCAGAGGCATTATGTTTTCAGATTGTTGGTCCGTCCGTCCCTCCTTCTCTTTCAAATTAGGCACAAACGTCCTTTTGGACTCAATGTGAACTGTCTGGATTTTGGCGGTCAAAGGTCAAGTTCACTGTGACCTTGCATCTGTCCCATTCTCATGAATGTGATATGTCAAGAATGTCTTGAGGGAATTTCGTCATATTAGGCACAAACCTCTACTTGGACTCAGCAATGAACTAATGAGAATTTGGCGGTTAAAGGTCAAGGTCACTGTGACGTTTCTAAACATGTTTTTGGCCATAACTTAAGGATTCATATGCTAATTATATCAGAACTTCACACTAATGTCTGATAGGATAAAATGATAAAGTGATGACATTTTACATCTAAAAGGTCAAAGGTCAACTTCACGGTGACATCATAATGTTGGGCCATTACACAACACCATAACTCACCATAACTGTTACATTACATGACTATTCATTTAAAGCAAAAGTATATGCCAGGGTTTACCTGTCTGATGGTCTAAATGCTGCTTCAGAGCCTACATTCATCAGTAAGTGACATTATAACTGTACATATTAAGAAGTAATTATACATACTAGGAAGTAACCACTCAGTGGGCAAACAGTGTTGTTACTGCTGAGTAGCAGACGACCTACTTCAGGCACAGGAAACTCCTTTTAGTGTCCTTCACATTCTTGTAAACACACACAGGTCCGTACTCATGTTCTTCCCTCTGTCTTCAGGATGGTAAACCTTTAGCAGGTCTGATCCAGGACCACATGGTATCGGGTACAAGGATGACGATACGAGGCTGTTTCTTCACCAGAGTCCAGTACATTGAGTTGGTGTACAGAGGACTGACGGACAAACCAGGCAGAGTTAAACTGCTTCCGCCGGCCATACTCAAACCACAGCCACTGTGGACAGGAAAGCAGGTAATTGAACACGGGACGTTTTAGTCTGTTAAAGTGGGTACTCTCCAGCTTTATGACATTGACAGCCGAAATAAGTAAGTCACTTTAGCCTAAATGTTGAAGCCAGATGTTCACTCACTCCAGCTTTCTTCTTGTCCTCCTTAACACAGCTTTGTCCATACTGTAATTGAATGTAATGCCTCTGCTAACTCCATTGTACTGTTGTGTCATTAACTTGGTGTTTGTCGCAGGTGGTGTCTACGCTCCTACTGAATGTCATCCCACAGAACGCTGTGCCTCTCAACCTGATTGGCAAATCGAAAATCCCCAGCAAAGCATGGATCCAAGTCCCGCCACGAGCTGCTCCAGGATATAAACCTGACAGCATGTGTGACTCACAGGTACACACACATACACACATGCTTGAGGTGGACAGATTTCACTTTCCAATCCAAATTCACACCTTGCCTTTGATTGAAATGTTGAAAACTCAGATGTTACAAATTGAGTGTAGCTGGTGTGGAGCTTTTTAAATTGTGGGTACAATGTAAGCAATAGATCACTTTTTAAAAATGTTTTTTCTCTATTTAGTAACCACTCTTTCTTCCTTGTTTTCTTTGTTTCCCAGGTGGTGATTCGTCAGGGGGAGCTGTTGGTGGGGGTTCTGGACAAAGCTCACTACGGCTCCTCAGCCTACGGTCTGGTCCACTGCTGCTACGAGCTGTACGGAGGGGAGACCAGCGGCAAACTGCTCAGCTGCCTGGCTCGACTCTTCACTGCTTACCTGCAGCTGTACAGAGGCTTCACTCTGGGTAAGAACCCACATACAGTAAATGGAACTAACACGCCGAGCCATGTGTTGCTCTCCTGACACAGACATGTTTTTTTGTGTTTGTTTCTAGGTGTGGAAGACATCCTGGTGAAGCCGGGCGCCAACGGGCAGAGGAAAAAAATCATTCAAGAATCACTGAAGATTGGCACTAAAGTGAGTTGAAGCACCAGTTTGTTCTGATAGTGTTTCCATTACTGATGTAACACCTAACAGTGTTAGAGTGTTAAGCATCTTAATGAAGAGACTACACTTTGTGTTATTCAAACCAATAACCAAAGGGAAAACATCCAAGGCACAAATACACAGTAAATAAGCATTTAGAAATAAATGCAGCCTTGTCAAATTCAGTGCTTCCTCCTCAGTGGATGCCACTGGCCAAAATGGCTGCCACAGTGAAGGTGTAGTTCATGGGCCCCATGGCTCTTCATCATAGCCACTGGGGATAAATATGTACTACATACAAACACAAACATGGAGTGAAATAAGCTGAAGCAGTGAAGAGCGCTGTTAATGTGAAGCTGCCACAAGTAATGTTTAGTGCCTGAACTTTTGTGCTTTCATCTCTGAGTCTTTGAAAATCTAAACTGTCTGTAAGCTGCATGTTCACTGGCAACCGGTGTGCAGTCTATTTGTTGCTTTCAGCTCTTCAACTTAGTGTATTCAGGTTGGATTTGTAATAAGGGGGTGGTGGCATCCATTACTGTGTGCTACACTCTTTAATCATGCTACCACTGGGTGGTGCAAGAGTCTGAATTTTTCTACCTCAACACATTGTGACTTTAAAATCAACCTTAAGCCTGCAATAACTGATCTTTTTGGCCTCTTGAGGATGGCGGAAATAAGTTGCGAACACAACACTGACATAACATCTCAAACTTGTTTGCAAACAGGTGGTTATTTACATCAGCAATTATAGTGCAACATTAGTAGTCGTTGGGAATCATGTTTCTGGCCACCTGGCGAATGTAAACCCAACTATAAATGTTGCTGTCAGCACTGAGAGTGAACCAGAACAAGTTTTAGGCTGGACTGCTAAACAACGAGCTGACACTGATAATTCTCTGATGATTCGTCACTACAAGTAACGACTTTTACACTGTCACACTGTCATTTGATATAAAATTACTGATTATAGCTAAAGCCCAATTAAAAAGAATAAAGCAATATTTTTACTTTCTGTCTCAAAGGCCCTCCAGGCAGCCTTCAACCTGCCGTCCAATGTGGATCAAGCTGAGGCTCAGAGCCGCTGGCAGGACGCTCACCTCAACCCAGACCAGAGAGACTTCAGCATGGCCGACCACAAGTTCAAAGAAGTGGCCAACCAAGTGAACAACGACATTAACAAGGTAACCTGCCACTTGCAGTACCATCATCACTGCGACTACTATTCAGTGCAGCGAACAATGACCAGTACACAACCTCTCACTCCTGTTGGTGACCATTATACCACCATAGTGAGATGGAATAGAAGTACTTAGGTTGTTTCCATCGCAGGATCTTTCCCAGGGGACCAAGAACTTTTTTCAGGAACTCTCAAACTTGATCTGTTTAATTAAGATCCTGTTGGATAGGTCCAGATGTAAAAATGTCCCTGCCCCAGGGGTAGTACTTGCCAAAGGTTTAGTAACTATAGGGTGAGAGAGAGAGGGAGCAGGATTCGAGCCAGCTAGACAGTGTATAAGAGAGAGGGAGCAGTAGCGAGGGGACAAAGCTGCTGAACGGGAGAAATAAAACTTTATTCCCCAATAGTTTCATGGCGGTAACGTTCTAAAGCAGGAATAAATAACCAGCAAACTTTTGTGCCTCCTTTTCACTCGTTCATTATTAATTCAAGTATCAGAGTCCAGCATTGCCCCGGGGTCAGGGGCAGGAAACCTGTGACCTTGGAGCATCATGCAGCTCTTTATGTTGTGTTCATATCGGGCACGAATAAAACAATTTGTGAGTGAATTACATGTAAAGTCATCGTAAGGACGCCATTAGATGAGAATTCACGCTGGGTGACGTGATGGATGCAATTAAGCGGTGCAAATGAAGCGAGTCGCGAGATTCTGCATCATACGTTCATTTGCGAAAATTGAAAAGTCTGAACTCCAACCTAGTTGCGCCACAACAGCCAATGAGCATTGAGATCCTCCGGGTACGTATGATGCCGAGGACATACTGGCAGAAGTTAATTAATCGATTCAGCGATTTCATGCATGTATGACACGAGTCAGCCCAAAATATTCTAGCATTCAAACTAGCACTAAATTCGCATGGCGTTTACTGTGAACACAACATTAGCCTTCTCCAGTGGCTTTGACAAAAATTAGATGGAAATGAATGAAACATGACTTAAAACATTTTTTTTTTTTTTTTTTAAATGTCCAAAAAAAAAAAGATATAACATTGTCAACTTAATTGTGAGTGGGATGTCTGCAGCCTGGCGCTTTTCACTCTAAATTTTGCCGAACTTCAACAGTGGTGGCTGTTCTTGAGTGTCTCTAGCTTGGCTAGCTCTGATTCCAAATCCAAAAAGGAAAAATAATGACGGAAAACAGAGCATTTTATAGTGCGTGGACATATTCGGTTGCTTTCACGGCCAGCACTTCAAAGTTAAATTACCAAAAAAATCACGAATAGCTCACTGCCACCTAAAGTTAAAACACATCAATGAATGCTCATTTAGACCTTATTGTAATGTTGACAGGCTCATATCGACTTAAGAGGCTGTGTTGCCTTTATTATAAGGCTCAATTATGTTTTTCAGCTCCAGACTGGAGGTAGAGGGGTGGTCAGGACTAGGGGGAAGTGATTGCAGGGGTTACATGGTTGCTGATAAGTGTTGTGAACAAGCTGGGT
The DNA here is from genome assembly GCF_006386435.1 of Epinephelus moara. Classification (NCBI taxonomy): domain Eukaryota; kingdom Metazoa; phylum Chordata; class Actinopteri; order Perciformes; family Serranidae; genus Epinephelus; species Epinephelus moara. The sequence continues at coordinate 9,394,209 of NC_065509.1, read as the reverse complement.
CAAATCCTCCTGTGCTTCTCTGGTGGTCCAGAGGCAGCATATGATGTCCATGATGCATCACCTCAGCCTCCAGGCGGACAGCTTTCATCTCTTTTAAAGAACTTAAATATTGACAGATTCAAGGATTTAATTTTCTGAGAATTTCTCATCACATTTTGATGATTGTTTCAAGGACTTCTTTTATTCTGGTGAAGTTATAAACATTGGAATGAAAGGGGAAAAAAGAACAGAGAAAAACAGCTGAGAGCGTAGTATGATAATTAATTTTGACATTAGAGGCAGTAGCACCACAAGAAAATGTTTCCTTTCTTACACAAAGCTGCTGGTATTAAATTATACTGGAATGGTATCAGATAAACAGCAGCTTACCAGTATCTGACACAGATAAATTGTTTTTGTTGTCCATGTAAAGTTTTGGTCCTCAGTTCAGATCGGACTTTGATATTAATTGTTTTGTGTTTGAAAATGAATGCTTCCCAAAAAATGCTACAATGATTATTGTAAAATGGGATCATATGTACCGTTTTGATCCGGTTTGTTTAAACTATATTTAAATCAGAAGTGAGGCTTCTTATTATTGTGCTGAAATGAAATAACTTGTAAAACATGAAAATAACAACACAATGTTCTGAAATGTAACTTGAATTACATATGATTAAGGGACATTATTTCAACCTTAAATTTAAGTTTCTTTCTTAAAATCACTATGTTTATTTATTCCCACAAAAAAGAATGAATGAAATCGATAGTTCCTTGTCAGTCAGGTGGGGTGATGTGTCCAAGAAACACTGGTCTATAATGGTAGGAAGAAAACTGAAGTTATGTAACAGTATTGACAAAGTACACTGTCACTTTTAAATTCCTGGTTCAGTGAGTTTAGTTCCCCCCAAGAGTCTATAGGGGGAACTAAGCAGCTTAGTCCTATAGACTTATAGGGGGAACTAGTGACAGTCAGTTGCTGCTTCAATGTACTTACACACGTGTTTGAATCCTGCACTGGCAGCTTTTTACAAGTCCTGTTTAGCTCCAGAACAGCAGGCCTGCAGCTGGCAGGCATTTGGTGTCTAGCACCTTAAACAGTGGGATGCAGGATTGAACTACCAGGTACAACCCCAATTTCAAAAACACTGTGGAAAATGTAAATAAAAACAGCCTTAAAGGGAAATTTCAGTTTATTTCAACCTGTCTCCTATCGTCCTAAATTTGTTTCAAGTGACTAGTGACATAAAAATAATAGTTAGCATGTTAGCCGTTAGCCGTTAGCCTAGATACAGCTGGGGCGCATACTAGCGTCAGACCTGTTAAAAGCTTTTTTCCACAAAGACCGCCTCATATCGTTAGGATAAATGTCAGAGAACATATAGAAAACGACATGTAAACGTGTTGTCTTACCTTACCGGTGTGCTGCCATGTTTGTTTACCATTTAGCTCTGCTTTCCAAAGCGCGGCCGAAATATCGCGAGAACAAGCAGCGATCTCATACCGTGCCTGAAATCTCGCGAGAACAAGCAGCAACAGCTGGAAGGCAGAACCGGACAGTAGCCTGAAAAGTTCATTCATTTATTTTATGAAAGATTTATAGAATAATGGCTGACTTTTTGCCAGACTTCGACTTTGTGGAGGAGGAATTTGATTTTGCAGAGTTTGATGGCCGCCCTTATTTATTTGAGCCAGAATACACTGACGAAGAGCTTCGTGAAATTGAAGAACGGAGGAGGAGAGAGAGAGAGGCGCAACAGGTAGAGGACGAGAGAGGAGGAATGGCTGCTGCAAGGCTGCGTAGCTCTGGAGATTGGTTGTGTACCTGTGAATGCTGTGCCCCAGTGCCCACAGAAGAGGAATGGCTCTGTTGCAAGGAATGGGACCGGTTGCAGCGTTATTTTCAAGGTCTGGATGTGACCAAGGACGAGACACCTAACGATATGAGGCGGTCTTTGTGGAAAAAAAGCTTGTTTAGTGGACTAACTTTGCACTTGAAGGTTGCCCGTTCATTTATGTTTTAACAGGTCTGACGCTACTATGCGCCCCGGCTGTATCTAGGCTAACGGCTAACATGCTAACTATTATTTTTATGTCACTAGTCACTTGAAACAAATTTAGGACGATAGGAGACAGGTTGAAATAAACCGAAATTTCCCTTTAAGTGCGTCTGTTTGTGATATTTGTTTAGCATCATGAACATTTCCTCTAGGGATGAGCGAGTACACTATTATCTGTATCTGTATCTGTGTCGTATCTGTTTAACCAACTAAATTATCTGTATCGGTACTCTGTGTATGCCAGAAAAGAGGAGGTAAATCAAAAGTGGGTTGGGCCTAATTAGAAGTTATTTTAAGCCTGAAATGTATGTGAGTTGATGAGAAGCTGTAATATTTAGTACCCTATGAGAGAGTATTTACAGAACAGCCCCAGAATTGAGCTCCAGATCATTCTATAACAAGAGTAGTGATTAAACACAGCTACCCAAATGAGGTTTTTCCAATATCACGAGTATAGATAATGACACATTTTACTCATACGATACTCGAATTCGTATCAAGTACATTATCTGTACCAGATACTCGTTTCATCTGAGTATTCGACTCAACCCTTATCAACCCCTTATTTTAACATTTGGAGTAAAGTATACTACACGGTTCTGTTTGTGTTATACGTTGTGCAAGGTAATGGATAAATGGAAATTTTGATTGTGGGTCTTTGAAAAGTCCTGAAAAAGGTATGAAATTTTGTCCATGAAAATGTGTGGGAAACTCATTCAGAATCCTTATCCTCCTAGGTGTGCATGCCAGTCGGACTACACACCTCTTTCCCTGACAACAACCTCCAACTCATGGTCCAGTCAGGAGCCAAGGGATCTACTGTAAACACCATGCAGGTACACCGTCCTACACTCACCTCAACTTTTGCATCCAACTTGAATAAAACCTCATGAGCCTTATGCTGTTCACCCACAGATACCATAACTCTGACTGTGTGTGTGTGTTTCAGATTTCATGTCTACTAGGGCAGATCGAGTTAGAGGGTCGTAGGCCTCCACTGATGCCTTCTGGGAAATCTTTGCCGTGCTTCCAGCCATATGACCCTTCACCCGGTGCCGGGGGCTTCGTCTCTGGAAGGTTCCTCACAGGCATTAAACCTCAGGTACACAAGGAGAGCTGTGTGTGTTGGTGTTGTAAAATGTGCTTTTACGTTGTAGCTCCTGGGATGCCAAATGGCGCACATGAAAGAACTCTTTAGCTCTTAGAAGTTCTTTTTAGTGATATTCATGAATTTCGTTAATTAGTGATTTCTTTCTTTCTTTGAATCTCGTTGTGTTCAGGAGTTTTTCTTCCACTGTATGGCCGGCAGAGAAGGACTGGTCGACACAGCTGTGAAAACATCTCGATCAGGATACCTGCAGAGGTAAATGTTACTGCACAAAAGGCTGCAGTCATCTTTAAAGTGTGGTCATGTGAGTGTGCAGGAGCATTAAATTCACATGTCTTCAGTCTCTCTCAGAAACAGAAAAGCAAACACTACACTGCACATGTCCATGCAGGCCCAGTTCACCAGTAAACATCATTTAAATAGTGTACACTATGACACATTTTCAGTTCAGCAAGTTCTTATCAGGTCTGGTGCCTGAGGTGTATGTAGAACTAACAGGCAAATTAAATAGTGTGGTTAACTTATAAAAGCATGGAAACATTATTTACACATAATGCAAACACTATGATATGAGCAGTGGGCAATGGGACAAACCACAGCATTATTCAAATATCAGAGGTTTTAATGTCAGGCTGTGACAAGCCAGCTGGTTTTCAGCCGTTACTTTGAACTGTTGAATTGTTATGCCCATTTGTTTAAATGAGATCACAGACATATTGGCTCCCTCTGGTGGGAGTTTTCAAACCAACCATATATATATTTTGTTCTGTGAGGGAAATGATGCTCCAAGCAATAGTGTATTCATAATGCGGTAGTGTGAAACTTCTCTGCAAAGGTTCACAATATGCACCAAAGCAAAACCACCTCAGCACGTAGAACCTCATCCTAGGATGCATTGTCTCTCCTTTCCCTCTCCTTATCTTGTCCCTCTTCTGTTCTATCCTCCCATACATCCTCGCCTCTGCAGATGCGTCATCAAGCATCTGGAGGGTTTGGTGGTGCAGTATGATCTGACGGTGAGGGACAGCGATGGATCCGTGGTCCAGTTCCTGTATGGCGAAGATGGGCTGGATATCCCCAAGACTCAGTTCCTGCAGCCGAGACAGTTCCCCTTCATAGAGGACAATTACGAGGTAAAAACAGAGGAAAAAAAACCCACAAACACTGTCGTTGTGAACATGCAATAAATAATAACATAAACATAAATAATGCAGATGGAATTTTGCTCAGTAAATGCTAGTGCCTAATGGTGGTATCTGTTTTTGGCTTTGGTGAGAACACCTCGATAAGTGCACCACATATGGTATTAAAACAAACAATGAAAGGCTGACGGACAGCTAAACTAGATGTATGACCTTAGGAGGTGAAACACACACAGAGGAACACACTAGACTAATGTTTTACTTCTCAGACAAATGGTACTTAAAGGGATAGTTCACCCCCCAAATCAAAAATGCATATTTTTCCTCTTACCTGCAGTGCTGCACGTTAATACAGTTAGCTGGTGGTTTGGTAGAAAGAAAATAGTCCCTACATGAAACTGCTCACAACAAGAGGCCCGTTTCCACCGCAGGAACTTCGGGGTAATTTTACGGGGCCGGGGCCGTTGGTTGCGTGTCTCCACCGCAGGAACCACCCCCGAAGGACAGAGTTCCGGAACTTTTACAGGGGCTAAACAAGTCCCTGCCTCGGAGTAGGTACTCAGAACGGCCCCGAAAGACTCCTGGCTGGGGCTTGGGGATTACTTGGTGCTGATTGGATATACTCAAGTAGGGATGTGACGACAACAGAAAGCAACAAAATAGCCGGCATTTTTAAAACTCAGCAGACGAGGGTTAGTTCGTTCATATAGCTTCCACCGCCATCTAAAAAAAACTCACTAAATGAAAAAAAAAAAATTATAAAAATATTTTTTCCAGCGGATATCTTAGTTACAACATGATTGAGCTAGCAAAGCAGTTTTGTGTTGATATGTGTGGTATGTATTCAGTTTTGGGAAATCACGATGTCTGAAAGCATCAGCTGACAGGGACAGCTAACAGCAGCAGCAAAGCTAACATCAGGACGTCATCTGTTAAAAGCCTCCCGTTGTCGGATACGACATGAAACTACTCCAGTTAGCTCAATAATGTTGTAACTAAGACATCTGCTGGGAAAAATATATTTTTCACGGGCCATTTAGTGAGTTATTACAGACACCGCTATCGGCTAACGGTGTCCCTACGTCGCCCCGGCCAAAATGGTCGCGCAACGATTACGTCACATCCAGAGCCCGTAACTTTACAGGAACCTTCCTCGTACTCCGCTCTCTCAGTGGAGACACGCCGGTTGAGAGGGCCGAGCGAGAGGACGATCCTGTAGTAGTTCCTGCCCCCCAAATAGTACCAGGACGATCCTGTAGTAGTTCCTGCCCCCCAAATAGTACCAGGAACTTCTTCAGTGGAAACGGGCCTAAGGTCTGTGGATTATCTTCAGTAACCGGGTCATGATTTCTGGAAAGAGTCATTTCTGTTGAGTTTTTCAAATGTATTTTTTTGGCGCTTTGAGCACCACAAGCTGAGTGCCATCTAGCTCCATTATATTAGAGAGAAGGCAGACATCTCTACAGCTGATATCTCCAACACTCTGCAACTCACACCAAAACAATCTAGATTGATAAATAGCCCTATAGGTAAGAGGAATAACATGTAATCTTGATTTTGGGTGAACTGTCCCTTTAAGAAAATTTATAATTCAGATTTTACACTTCAGCTGATCATATAACTAACATCTGAGAAACTAATTAAGAAATAGCTAATTATTTATAGCAGGGGTTTTTAAAGTCTGACACTGTGAAGCAGTCCTTTAGATAAAACTGTGACAACTGTGCCCCCCACTTCTCATCATTACTTTTAATAATATATAAATTTCAGTGTTACTTGAATTTGGGGGATAAACAAGCTGTAGATTATGGGTCTACAATTCCCATAATTTGGATAATTTTGAGCCTGTATTTGTTGTCGTTTTGGCAAATTGGCATCATTAAATTATGCTTAATTAGCGATTAGCAGTTCATAATAGTAATGTAGCCATGGATGCACAGACAGCCAATGCTGGATTAGTTTGATACTGAAAGAAAAATTAAAAAAAACAAAAAAAAACAATGTACATTTTAATATATCTCAGAGTATTCAGGGTTTTCCCTGGCTCAGAAAGGGGCTTTGGTGGTGATATCTGTGGTGCGCGCTTCGTATTTGCATTTACAGATCATGCAAATGTATTAAGCGATGCCATATCTTCTCTATTAGACGAGAGAGTTCCAAATAATACAGTACATTAGGGCTGGGCGATATGATCAAAATCTCATATCCCGATATAGGTCATTTCATATCCCCATAACGATACATATCCCGATATAGCACATTTTAATCCAATAAATACTTTTTTTTTTCCTCCCATCCCCGCTCCCACACCCCTCTTTGGTGGAGGGGATTTTCCATTGGTAGAGGGCTAAAACGGCTTTGGCGGCCACCAAAATATTTTCTATGCAGGGAAAACCCTGAGTATTTATAGAGGTGTATTCATGATGGACGTGGGAGATAATGATATTCTTGTAAAAGTACGTCACATTAAATTGATCTCTTCAGTTTGTCAGATAATCTGTAACCTGTAACTGGGGCACATGTGATACTTTTGGTCTATAATTATACAGTTACATTGGCCACAACAAAACAGATTTTAGCCACCTAAAAAAACAAAAACAAAAAAACTCCAAAATCCTCAGGTTAAACGTACATTATATTTGGAATATTTTCACCACTTAATCTCGCACTCTAAATGATCGAAGCAACGGTAGACCAGCACCTCCTGTGTTCTGGGAAGTAAGATTACTGTTTTTGTCCATGGAGTCTGGTGACTTTACGATAGCTTCAGTTCCCCGTTGAGAAAGGCTGTCAGGCGGCATGTTCAAGCAGGGAAAGTATTCTAAATATAGCATACTCTCAAACTGATATAATCTCTTTCTCTGCTGCTGCTGTAGCCCATCTGCTTAGAGGTTTGATGTGTTGTCTGTTCAAAGATGCTCTTCTGCATACCTCCTGCCTCCTCCTGCCTTTTTATGAGCTCAGACCAGTCTGGCCATGCTCCTCTCAACAAGGCGTTTTTCGCCCAGAGAACTGCGCCTGCTGTTCACTGGATATTTTCTCTTTTTCGGACCATCCTCTGGAAACCCTAGAGATCTTTGTGTGTGGAAAAACCCAGGAGATCATTGGTTTCTGAAATACTCAGACCAGTCCGTCTGGCACCAACAAACATGCCACGTTCGAAGTCATTTATATCACTTTTCTTTCCCATTCTGATGCTTGATTTGAATTTTAGTAGATCCTCTTGACCATGTCTACATGCCTAGATGCGCTGAGTTGCTATCATGTAATTGGCTGATTAGACATTTGCATTAAGAAGCAGTTAAACAGGTGTACCTAATAAAGTGGCTGATTAGTGTAGAAGTATATAGAAAGATTGCAGCCTTGTCAAATTCAGTGCTTCCTCCTCAGTGGATGCCACTGGCCAAAATGGCTGCCACAGTAAAGGTGTAGTTCATGGGCCCCATGGTGCTCCATCGTGGCCACTGGGGATAAATATGTACTACATACAAACATTAGTTGGCCTGTACTGAACTAGTGAACAGGGACAAAAATAGGCATCTTAAAAGGCCTCCTCCCTGCTCCTCACAGTTTTTCACCTTAGGAGCTCTTTTAAGCTCTAAGACACTTTGTAAATAACTTATCTTTACAAGGAACTGGTCTTAACTGTAAGGGAAAATTCTAAGAAAACGTCACAATTCTAAGAATTTTCTTAGAATTTTGTCACTAGGAGCAACTCTTAGCACTAGGAAGCTTTGTGAATATGGCCCCAGGGTCATTTTCTACCCAGGAAATCTAACCTTTTTTTGCTTTATGTGCCACTCAGCAGCTGTCATAGGATTAAACATTGTCCTCACCTCCAACACTGTATCTAGTTCTCTTTATACACTGTTTCCAAAGTTAACAACATGCCCACCAGCATGTCTAAACTCACCAATTAACTTGATGTACCCTAAAATATTTGCAGTTAGTAACTCCACCTAAATCAACAAAGAGTCATTTTACATGTCTGTTTGTATAAGGACGTAACAAACCAGATGATTAGTCTGCAAATACGCCTGTGTTCATAGGCAAATTTTTCAACCTAGGACAGAGCTGTGCCAGCTGTTCTTCCCTGCTCTTAGGGGCTAGGTTAATATTCCTAAGCTCCAGTGTTAAAATAATGGATAATACAATGAATAAGCAATTAATTCAAAGTTAAGTTTAGGGTTCTGCTTTTAAAGGCCTCAAGGGGATCAGATTGTATAATGTCATGGAGTTATGGAGGTTATTCTGGAGGAGAGGGGCACGACAGGTAAAGGCCCTCTGAGCTCTGTGCTTAAAACACAGACATGAGTGATATCAGTATTCTCATCTAAATCTTTACACTAAATAATTATGCTTCCAAATGTTTATAAGGAATCTTGACCATTTTGCTTAGCTGAATCATCTCATCTATTAAAGCTCTTTTTTGTCAGTTGGAATTGTTCGTCCTATCATTATAAAAAAATCAATCAATCAATCTTTATTCCAGACACAGGGAAGGTCCATAGTACAGTACAGACATACAAAACATTTTCATGTTGTACTTTACATGTTTTCATTTTCCAATAAGCAGTGCTCTGTGATCAAGAAGACAAAAACATCAAACTGCTGCTTTGTGGTTCTGTATGAGGCTTTTACAGGTAACACCTAAGTGTGTGTGCGGCGTCACCAAAGTGATGATAATGAAACTGCCAAAAAAAAACAAAACAAACCAACTGGGTCGGAAGCACCTGGCCCTGTGAGCTTCATGTGCACACACATTGCCCTATACCCCACAGGGCATATGAGAGTAGATGAACTTGCAAAATGCAACATGCAAGCTTTGATGCTGGCAATATACTGTTGTACAGGCATGGAAGGTTTTACAGTTCAATAGCTGAATAAAGTTTGCATCATACCATGTGGGCCTGGCCTACAGGGAAGAGCAATATATAGACTGTGTGTTGTGTTGGTCATACTATAGAATGATTATTTGTTTGTGCTCAGTGAAAAATACAGAAGATGAGGAACTTTTTAAAAAAAATGCATCATAATACTGGTCTAAAATATCTTATTAAGATTATTTTCCCTTATCATCCAGCCCTGATTACCACACAGTTGGTAGAAATATTAATCTGAATCATCCATTCCTCTTAGGTCATCAAGAGGTCCCAGGGCCTGGATGAGGTTTTGGCACGTTTGGACCCTCAGGCTGCCAGTAAACACTTTGCATCCATCCAGCGCTGGAAAACAAAGAGAGAGATGGCATGTCCACGGAGAGGTAGATAACAAAACCTCTGTACATCTTTGCTGCCCAGATATCTGTTGCATTTATAATCAGATTTCGGATATATATATTTATATTGACTAAGATGTATTTGTTTTACTTTTCCATCAACAGTTAACCCAAGTTACATTCTTTGCTACTACGCAAACGTGTCTATGAAATCTGGCTTAAAGTGCTGTTGACAATAACCAGATATACTCAGCTCAGCAAGCCTCAACAACTCAGTACAATCTTAAACATGACTTAACTGCTCTATGATATCCACATCATTGTGTATATGGATATTTGTCATGTAATGTTTATGTTTGTGTGTTTTAGGAGCGTTCTTGATGTTTTCCCAGAAGAAGCTGGCCAAACTGAAACAGAATGAGCAAATGACAGAGCCAGATGTCCACGGCAGAAATGCTGCTGTACACCAGGTACTCACACACAATTAAAATGTACAAAGATCTGTCAGTTTTGGTTTTACACTCCCTTCAGCCTCAGCTCATACAGTATGAAGTGGACCACTGACCTCTAATCTCATCTGACCAATTTGTAATTCGACCTCTGCTCCCTCCTCAGCTCATACAGCAGTGGCACTCTCTGGATGAGTCCAGCAGATCAAAATACAGCAGGAAGTCAACCCGCTGCCCTGAGCCCTCTCTGGGCTTGTTAAGGCCCGACGTCTGCTTCGGATCAGTTTCGGAAAACTTTCACAACATTACAGAGAAATACCTCCAGAGCGAAGGCAGGACGAGGCAAGACAGCCTGGACACCCACAGGTACTGAATGTGAGAGTCTGTAAATAGGACAAAAAGAATCCATACTGTAAAATGTAAGATAACTTAAAAAAGACCAAAAATCCAAAGTACTGAAACAACATTGGACAATTCCATCATATTTTAACATTTTTCTCATGTGAGCCCTTCTGATCCTCAGCAAAGGATTATGGTCATGGGATCAGTGGAAGTTCAATTCATACAACCTTCACAACCAATAGAGGGAAGAACTGCTGTGACCAGTGCTCCCTACTCCAAATAGTTAAAAGACTTCAGGCCTTTTTTTAATTGACTGCGTTTGACATGATTGATAATGTAATGTTAATGAATCTTTCACTTTTACTATCTTCTTAAACAACTTAGATTTGTAGGAAGGATTCTTCGTCATAGCACATAGCATTGGACACTGAAGGTGCACATTATTGAGCACATTATAGGAATGATCGCTGATTAAGAATTGAACGTAAAACTAGTAAAATAACCCTCGTGTGTCTCTCTCTTTCTCTCTCTGTGTGTCTTCAGCCTTCGGCAGCTGTTGAACTATAAGTGGCAGCGCTCACTGTGTGACCCAGGTGAAGCAGTGGGTCTGCTGGCAGCTCAGTCCATAGGCGAACCCTCCACCCAGATGACCCTCAACACCTTCCACTTTGCTGGCAGAGGAGAGATGAACGTCACTTTGGGAATACCTCGGTAATGTCACCTCAAGGTCGGAGACGTACTTGCTTTTAACTACGTGTTTGCGTGCAAATGATGGCTGCCTTGTGTTAGCTGTGTCCGTTTGGACTGTTGGTTGTGCACGTCCTCAGAAATTAGTGCAACCTGTCCTCAAGATGTAGTACACACGTGAACAATTAGGGCAGTGTTGGCAGAACAAGAGAAGGAAACTAACCATTGTCAAGTTCTGCTTTAGACATACAATCTATGATGGCGCTGCTGACACTTTTTTTGCCTTGATCCACCCTGATCTTAGTTCAAATAAACACAAGAAGTTTGTGCTCTCAAAAAGGATCAACACTCAGTGAAAAACCTCCTAAGCCCTATGATAAGCTAATATGGCAAGGCTTAACTATACAAACCAATGAGCAGTGATAACTAGCATGTCTTTGGGGTCATCGGGTGGGAACCTCCTTTCACCAG
>NC_065509.1:9382536-9382685 GCF_006386435.1 Epinephelus moara | reverse complement strand
AGATAAGCTAATATGGCAAGGCTTAACTATACAAACCAATGAGCAGTGATAACTAGCATGTCTTTGGGGTCATCGGGTGGGAACCTCCTTTCACCAGTGTTCTAGTTGGTCCCACGACACCTCCAGGAGGCTAGACAGTGATCTCTCTC
>NC_065509.1:9353733-9379162 GCF_006386435.1 Epinephelus moara | reverse complement strand
TCACTGATGTTACTTTCTGCCAGCCGCAAGGACAAACCTGAAGCATCTTGCTCTCAACTGTGCTACTTTTATCCTCTACAGATGCACTCGCCTTGCCCTGAGTGCTGCTAATTCTAGCCCTGGTGGATAGGTCCGTGCCCCTATCCTTCACTGAGTCACAGATCCAAGTCATAGTCGTGTCTGTTCCAATGTCTGTTAGACATTAACTAGAAAAGCACTCAGAGAGTGCAGACCTCTGCCAAGTAGGTGATATTCCCTCCCCCTCTGCATCAGATTTTGCAGCCTGCATCACAATTAGGTTATTTGCATCACTATCATTATTAGGTTATATATGCCTTCACCATGGAGACACTGTGGTGTATTTATTTCGTTTGTATTTTGTACCAACACAGAATAAGTATTTTTCACTTTATTTTTTTCCAACACAGAACATTAATTTCAACTTTAGAATTACAGCATTTAGCAAGTAGAACTAGACGTACTTTCAGGCCACCAGATGGCGCTGTTTTCACCATCTTTAGAAATTGGAATTGCTGCTGAGGCTGTCAGATGATAGACTTTATTTATTATTTTGTCCACTTTGCTTCAACCGATCACCACCAAAATTTTATCATCTGTTTCTTGTCCCATTATTCACCTTTCCTGAAAATTTCATCAAAATCCGGTCATAACTTTTTGAGTTATTTTGCAGACAATCAAACAGACAAACAGACCAACGCCGGTGAAAACATAACCTCCTTGGCGAAGGTAATAATACAGTAACCTCCTCGAGTGTTGCTGTGTTTATTGTTTACATCTGGCAAATCTGGAAGTTCTGTATGCTCTAAGTTCTCTGGTTTGCTTTTAGTGAAATCCTCCAATAACGCATAGTTTTCAGGCAAGTATGTGAATAATTCTGTTCATGATGCAGCGGGCTGTTTATGCAAATGCATGGTTAAAAAGCAAGTATATCTCCAGCCTTACACCTCACTCATTATTCACTTTTTATATTCGTATGAACACGTTTTCCTAGAAATACACATTTCTTTTAACAGATTATTGTTATATGAATAATTGCAATCAATGCTTTATCTATTTTTCTATTTTATGGCACACAGCGATGCTGTTGTGTTTGGCTTTGGAATGATAGACTTTAATCCCTGTTGTTAATTTCAGTGGCTCCTCATCGAAATGAGGCGATCGTTGGCAAAGGAGTGTAAATAAATCCTCCACTCTGCTGCTTTGTATTTTATTTATGTAGGACCTAATGTAATGAAAACGTCGTTCAAGACAGTTAATTATTGTATATGGAGACTTGATTTTATCATGCTGCCATACCAGCGATAGCCATGGCCAGAGGCATTATGTTTTTGGGTTAGACAAAAACATGGTTCCAGACCACAGACCCCGCCCACTCAACTGAGTAGGCTTGCATCTCTGGTCTGGAACCAGGCTAGATTGTGTTGATCTTCCATGCTGTTGGGGGAAGATGTGCGTGAGGCGTCCATGCTTTCACAGACATGACTGTAAACTGTAACTGCACCGTGACTGGTTTGCAGAGCCATGCAACCATGAGGTGGTAATTCTAGTTTTCATAAGTAGATATGCAGCATGCAAACACAAAGCCAGTGTGAACCGTTTCCCCTTTAGCTTTCAGATGGGGAAGCACAGGGGACACTTTGTCTTGCCTCCAGTGCTGAAATTGATGCTCACTTCAGAGTTACACTGTTTTTGTACCACTACTGAACAGTTTTACTGCTAGTTTCTCCTCTGCTCTGATCATCAACACCTGTCTGCTCTCAGCACATCCACCATCACCCCCTCCCCTACCTTTGCACCATGCAGTTAGCTGTTCCTAAGGGTGACAACTCCAGTATCATTTTTTCCAGAGCTGTCAAACACACTGCTGCAGCCGCAGGGGAGACCCACTGCTATAGATCAAGAGAGCTGATATTGGCACCTCTCTGTCACCATCTTGCTTTGTGAGCAAGAAATATGAGCTGAAACAGAAGAAACTGTCTAACAGCAGTAAGATCTAGACGGCCATGCTCTCATTTTCCATGTCTTTCTCCTGACATTGGAACGTTGTGTTCAGGTAGACACTGTATTTGCCCAGTGGATGAACACGCTGTCGTTGCTGTATTTGCAACATTGGCTTAAAATCCCCTCGATTGTGGGATCTAACAATTATGCGACATGATCTCAGTCAGCTCAGATAGACACGATCACGTTATGTAATAATTGCGACAGGCGTAGTCACATCAGACAGCTGTAGACTGTTGTGTCTGTCTTGGCTGTCTGGCTTTGCTTCCAGAGAGGAGAAAAAATGTGAGAAGCAAACCTTGTGCTATGAGCATGTGTGAGAAGAGGCTGCAAATGTCACAGGGCGACTGTTCTAGTGATGATTTTACAAAACACCTTTCCAAAACCATCACTTCTTCATCAACACCTCTTCTTCTTACTTACGGGTCACCCAAGCCCTCCACCATATTTTGTCTACATTTGTCACTCTGTTTTTATATTCTTGTGTCTCACAGACTGAGAGAGATTCTGATGGTGGCCAGCTCCAACATCAAAACTCCCATGATGAGCGTTCCAGTGCTAAACACCAAGAAAGCCTTGAAGAGGGCGAAGATGCTCCGTAAGAAACTCACCAGAGTCTGTCTGGCTGAGGTGAGGATCAGCTCCTCTGGTGTTTCCTTGCCTCCTTTTGCTTTCCAACTTTTAACCTTTTATTATCTCCTTTTGTTTGACTCATTTTGCCTTTCATTTTCTTTGTGTAGTTTGTTTGGGCGTCTTTTTTTTCTTTCATTATGGCAGTCCTTGCTCCTGTCCTCTTCAAACAGTCTCTGTTTGCAAATGTCTGTGGTTGTGTTACTAATTGGGTTTGGACAGGTCCTCACCTGTGAGCTTGTCTCTAACTTTTACATTGTGTGGGGAACTGAAAAAAGTAGGACTCACCACAACTCTGTCTGTCTGTGTGGCTGTGTGTGTGGCTGTGTGTGTGTGTGTGTGTGTGTGTGTGTGCGTGCGTGTGCGTGTGTGCGTGTGAGCAGGTGCTGCAGAAGATAGATGTGGTTGAAACGTTGCGGATTGAAAATCACCACAAGCTGCGGTCGTTCAGAGTCACCTTTAACTTCCTGCCTCCTGACCGTTACTGTGACGATAAGCTGCTATCACCCCATCAGATCCTCCACTATATGGAAACTAGGTGTGTGTATATATATATATGTGTGTGTCTGTAGTTTCTTTTGTATCAGATGCCTCTAAGAAATACCTGATTTTTACCTCTCATCTTCTCGACACTTTGTTGTTTGTCCTCCCCAGGTTTTTCCGTCTCCTCCTCGAAGCCATTAAGAAGCGCAGTGCCAAGCTTGCCTCCATTGCCGTGGAAACGAGGAAGGCCACCCCCAGAGATAGAGACAATGATGGCGATGGAACAGCTGACACAGCAGGGGTCTGTTTTTAATTTGCCTGTCTTCATTTCAGTGTCCCCTATTGGATTTTCAGTATTAGTTTTGTCACTCGTTTTTTTTTTGTTTGTTAATGAACGTTTCTTCCCCTTCCTTGTATATCAACAAAAATCTGAAATACCTTTGTCATGTTGACAATCAACAGTTAGATGACGGCGAGGGAGAAGAGGAGCGAGAGATTGTTGATGACCAGGCGAACGAAGGAGACGCCGATGCTTCAGATGCCAAGCGAAAAGGCAAACAGGAAGAGGAGGTATGAAGATTAAAAATACTTCATATTAAATACTATTTCAGTCTGTGGCTTGTTAAAGCTGGACCCCTTGATGTTCCTGGATATAGGAAGCTTGGAAATCTACCTCATGTACTTCCAGTTAGTTGACATAGCTTTAGACTTGTCTGAACATTACCATCCCATTCACATTAAACTCAATTGCGTAAGCATCTCAATGGACTAGTATAGACTTGAACACGTAGCCGCCCCTGTTAAGGAAACATTCAGGTCCGTTGTCTGCAGTCTGTCCTGCAGTGAATGTTTAGGCAACAAGTATAAGATCTATAGATACTTTTCTTCCCTCTGTTAATCTCCTAGATTAAAGTCATGTTGGTGCTGGTCTAATCCCTGCATCCCATAATTTCATCATAGACATTTAACAAGTCTAAGAGTCCACAGCCATGTCAGCAGCTCTGTGAGACACAGTGATACTTGCCCACTTGCTTACATGCTGATCTTCAGGAGATACAATGTTTAACATGTTCACCATTTTAGTTAATGTGTGCATGCTAACAGTTGCTAATTGGCATGATACACACAACACAGCTGAGGCTGATGTCAGTTCTGTAGGTATTTGGACATAACAATATAAATAAACTTGATTTGATTTATAGAGATGTATTACAAGTGTGTCAAACATCTTTGG
Organism: Epinephelus moara; assembly: GCF_006386435.1. Taxonomy (NCBI): domain Eukaryota; kingdom Metazoa; phylum Chordata; class Actinopteri; order Perciformes; family Serranidae; genus Epinephelus; species Epinephelus moara. The sequence continues at coordinate 9,374,793 of NC_065509.1, read as the reverse complement.
TGATTTGAATTGCCTGGAACATCCTGAGGAATAGACCCCATCTGTATTATTTTGATTTTACCTGCACGCCATGGTCTTTGCAAAAATCTCCTTCACGGGAAGTGCACTTCAATTTATGTCTGGCAGACTAGTCACGGGAAGTGCATTACTGCCGTCCTTTGGTTAAAAACAATGACTCAATTGGTTTTGGCAAACAGAAATAGATATACTGTACGTGTTTATTTGCATTTAGATAGAGTGGATCACCCAAGAGCAATGTTAATACTAGGTGTAAACACTGGAGCTCTAGTGCTGTTGACTATTAAACCATGGTAATAAAGACATATAACAAATCCTGCACAAATGCAATCACTTCCATTATAATACTATTAATGCCCATCTGGTGTCCTCTGCAGGTAGACTATGAGAGTGAGGACGAGGACAAAGCTGATGACGGCGAGGATAAAGAAGATCAGGGGGAGGAAGAGGAGGAAGTGGAGGAGAATGTGGAGAAGACGACGCCGGAGGAGTCCCAGCCAGAGTCTGCAGGAATGAGAATGGAGAGGAAGAATAAACGAGCCAAAGGAGGGAGAGGGAGAGGGGGCGGGGATGGAGAAGCAGAGGAGGCCTTGAATCAGATGAGGGTGAACTCTGTTCTGGAGTCCAACTCGGCAATAGAGAGATACTGCTACGATCAGCAGCATGAGCTCTGGTGCGAGGTGAGTTTGTGCATGTTACACAAGCAGATTGAGAAACTTTCCTGCTATCATTAAAAAAGATTTTTATAATAATTAAAATTACGGTTCTGATTACAGAAGTCCTTTTAATCAAGGGTCAAAGTATTATGTTTATTCAGTCCTGTCACTGAGCTCTGCCACATAATATATATGTAATAATTCCCTAGAAAGTGTCCTCCCCACAACTATTATATAAGGAATGAATGCCAAGTAATTATGGATTATTACATCATGCAATCCTGTAGTTGTTCCTATGATACAAGTCTATCCACCATCTTTGTGGTAAGCACACGGTGCAGAGTCTTATCTTGCACACACCCTGGCTACTTGCCAATAAATGTAAATTTGTGAATCATAAATCATCACAAAACAGTCAGACGTTTACTTATGGAACCCCTTTATGATGCTGTTTTCAGTTTTAAATGTTCTGCCCTCTCTGTACCTTGAAACTCAAACTGTCATCCATCACTGTGCAACATGTTACCTAACATGAAGCAGCCAATGGTAGGAAGTGGTGAAGATGCCTTTGACTGAAACAATGTGCTTGTACTCGAGTTGTGACCACATTTCAAACTGCCAAAAAATAGGGATAATAAAACTGCACCCTACAACGTGACATTGTCAAGACAGTGGAGATATGAATAACCTTGTTTTCTCAATAACACACACACACACACACACACACACACTAATTTACACTTACCATGCTTATCTTGGAGATATTACATTACATTATATACTTCAGTATTTACAGTTATTTGATTGGTTGACCAGGTAAGATAATCATTTAAGATAACAAACATAAAAACCAGGTTTACATTGTTTTCAGACGTAAATGACAAGGACTTAGATGCGCTCTGTCTCCATGCTCCTTTTAAACATAGACTGTGTAAAATAAAGGAAGTAGCCACTGTGAGGTTACCCATTTGTTTGTTGGTTCGCATTTTGAAGCCTTAAGTTTGGCATTTGGCTGTCACCTAATTAGATTTTTGGAGCCAGAAGTGACCTTATTTGGACAAGAGGGTGGCGCTAACCCTTACCCTAGCTGCTAGCTTGGTTAGCACAGTGCATTAACAGCTATGTTTAAGTGTGATAATGCAAATGCTGAGTTTTACTAGCTGAAAGCAGGTATAAAACCATTAAAACAAAATGTACTTACTAGAGAAACTGAAAATCTGACTCCTTAGAGGGTCTTTGAATACAAAAAATGCTGAACAAAACATTTTTTAGGCAGCCAAAATGTTATCGTTAACTTCCATGAATTAAAGACCGAAACAGCTACGGCTACACCTATACTCTATGAATCAGGGGTACGCTTTGGTTACATTATCTAACCAAGGTTGTCGTGGTGGTAGCCACTTGTCACTCAAAACGAGTAGGCCGTTAATTATGCATAACTTTAAGCCTCTATAACATTTAAAGAGGTGAATTATAAAAAAATTCACCCCCTGACAGTTGTTATTAACAGCTAATTAGCTATAGAGACCAAAACTTTTTTTGTTCCAGGCCGTAAACATATTTATTCCTGCTGTAAAGTTGGCCATTTTAACATAGGGGTCTGTGAGGATTGACTTGCTCTCGGAGCCAGCCTCAAGTGGCCATTAGAGGAACTGCTGTTTTTGACACTTTTGCGTTGGCTGTTTTCAAACCCTGGAGGTTGCAGCTTGGTCTTAAACCAAACATGCAGACAGCTGAAGATGATCCTCCTCTCTAATCATTAGCTCATAGCTGCCTGTGCCTTGGAGGACACATTTCAAGTCCTGCTTCTAATCGGATATGTCAGTTCCCATTCACTAAACAGCACATTGGATCAGAGGGCCCCTTACTGGATCTCCAGTAGAGATGCACCAATACAGGTTTTTCAGTTTCAATACCGATCCTGATGCTGTGGCTTTGAGTATCAGCCGATACCCGATACTGATCCGATACCATGGTTGACCTAAATAGCTATATACCTTTACATGTAGAGGAGAAAAGACTAGAGGCATCAGGCATTGATGACTACACAGTTCTTTTCTAAGATCAAATGAAACAAGATGAAACAGATTAATGCAATGATGAACTATTTATTTTCAACAAAAATAAACAATTGTGCAACAGCAGTTGAAATAGTGTGAAATACTTCCACACAGCAGATTCACTCCTTCGCTCCATGACGTAGCTCGCGTCACAATAGATTTAAAGGAAAAGGATTGCCTCAGGTATAGGTTGCATTTTCCGATACCCGATCCATCTATTTTGATGATATTGGGGCTGATATTCGATCCAGATATCGGATCGGTGCATCCCTAATCTCCAGGGAACCACTGGAGGGTCATTTGACTGCTGTAAAAAAACTATCTGCAATGTATATGCTCTGCATACTTAGTAGAGGATTCATCAACCCTTTAACTTCTTGCATGTAATGTTATGAAGCTTTTCTTCAGTGTTTGACTTCCTCATAAGGTTATTTATTAAACCTTGATCCCTTTATCCACCTTTTATCTCCCTGTGCATAGGTTGACCTGGTCTTACCGGTGAGCAAGGTGCATTTTGACCTGACCTCAGTCCTGTCAACACTGGCCCAGAACGCCGTCATCATGGAGACCAAAGGCTTGACACGCTGCCTGCTGAGCGAAACTACAACAAAGACGGGAGAGAAAGAGACAGTCCTCAACACAGAAGGCATCAACATGCACGAAATGTTCAAGCACAGTGATGTATGTCGGAAGTTTAGACTGTCAGACATTTTGGTTTTGGTCTACATTTTCTAGCATGAGACTACACGGTGGTTTTAAGGGTGAAGGACAGATTGCAGAGTGGATTATGAAGAAATTCATCATGTTTTTTTAGAAGAAGGTGCAACACGGCAAAACCCATGAGCATGCTAAGCACTTTCTAGTTTCATTTTGAGTCTAGTCTTTTATGTCTGTTGAAACTGATTTGTAAAGGAACCCCCAGTGGAAATATCTGGTGAATATATATCATATAATCTGATCAACATTATGTAATTTAATAATAGTTGGGGTTGTTCCATGCTATTCTGACTGCAGATCACAGTGACAGTTGGACATATCCATTTCAGATTTGACCGTCTGAAATAATATTTTTAGATAGCTGACTCAGACTTGTTACTATTCAAGTCTGTTGGTCATGATGTGACTCATACAAGTCTTTATTGTGGATTCGAGTCTTGCAAAGCATAAATTATTGTACATTTGGATTACAACACTGTTTAAATACTGGACAAAATCTAGTTTTTCAATAAATTTTGCACATTTTTATCATTGTTTGGTGATCATCCCAACATTGAGACTCTATTTTCTCTCCAGATCTTGGACATCAAAAGACTGTACTCCAATGAGGTCCACGCCATGGCTAAGACCTATGGGATTGAAGTGGCTCTGAAGGTCATAGAGAAGGAAATCAAAGATGTCTTTGCTGTCTATGGTACGCGCACACACACACACACACACACACGCACACACAGGAAAACCCAAGAGAGCAGACCACGTGGCTGTCACAATTCCTCAGGTTTTATCTCTTTGTATTTCTGTGTCTGTCTCTAGGTATCGAGGTTGACCCCAGACACCTGTCACTGGTAGCAGATTACATGTGTTTTGAAGGTGTATACAAGCCATTAAACCGGCACGCTATCCGGTCCAACTCCTCCCCTCTGCAGCAGATGACCTTCGAGACCAGCTACAAATTCCTCAAACAGGCTACCATGCTGGGTGAGGAACGGAAGATGATAATAATTCAAAGAGAAAAAAGAGATTTCTACACATAGATTTATTTTGTAGTTCTTTGTGGCATGACTGAGGGTGTGAGCGGAGATATGTTACACTACTTAGCAGATAAGAAATCGCTGTAGAGATTGGAGAGGGTACTTATTGATCAGGGTTAGTGAACAAAGCGTTTAGAGTATAGAGTGTCCCAGGAATGAGTTAGCAGTTTAGCACTCCTGGTTCCCTTATCCTGAAGTCAATTGGTTTTTGGTTTCTGGAATAAAGTCTGTGGTTAACACAAGCTTAAGAGACTTTCACTGGGGCGCCTAGTGGCTCAGTGGGTAGAGCGAGCAACCCATGTATAAAGGCAGTGTCCTTGCCACAGCGGCCATGGGTTCTATTCCAGCTTGTGTGACCCCAAAACTGTCCTGTCATTAAAGGCAAAAAGAGACTTTAATGTTTTGTTCTATGACATAAAATACGTCAGTTAACATCCCACTGTGAATTTTGAAGCTTTATGTGTCTTTCAAAAGGCGGTTGCTAACAAGTGGCTAAATGAGACTACAGAACATCATCATGCCAAACACAGCTTTACAGCCTTACTGTGGGGGCAGTGTTAAGTCATGCAACCTTGGTATGGTTTGTTTAAGCTCTTTATTAGCTTTTTGCTTCTAGCAAATGCATTTAGCCTTCAAAAATTATTAAAAGCGGTGTTAATTTCTGAAGATTTTCTTGCTAAACAAAACGTAAATATCATAAATGTGTGTTTGCCATAGAGCTTGTTTTCTGCAGTAATCCAAAATCCAATGGAAAAATCCCATACGCTTTTTGACAAGGGAACCAGAGCAACGCTAACTTCCATATTGGCCTACAAAGAAATGTAAACCCTAAAGAGCTCACAGGAATTTTATGCCTCCACACCAGCGGCACCCGTGGCTGGAGGCATTATGCTTTCAGATTGTCAGTTCATCTGTCTCATTCTAGTAAAAGCGATGTCAGGGATGCCTTGAGGGAATTGCTTCAAATTTGACACAAACTTCCTCTTCATGGATGTATAAAGAGAGCTGGATACAGTGTTGGAGGCAAGCCCCCGTTCATTCGCATGAAAGTTTCACAGTGGCGCATAAAGCCAAAGAAGCTTAGTTTCCATAGTATGAAATGATCCAGATCTTCCATATAGTGGAGCCCATAGAACAAGGACAACAGAGACTTAGGGCAGCAGCAAACTTCAGGTTTAACACTCTGCTAACTTTAATGGGAATAAAATAATCTAATCGTAGACTGACTGGATCAAATCTGGATAGCGAAACGATTCACAGGGGTTGTGACGCTAAAAAAATGTATCCACTGATTGATAGACGTCTCTTTTTGGGCCCAGTGACATCGTGTGATGGACTTGGAAGTTGTAATTCCATGTTTGGCCAGTATGTAAAATAAGCTCCAAAGCCTGGCACTGTTCCTGAGGGTTTGGTTCACTTCAACTCAAGAATGAACTGATTAGATTTTGGTGATCAAAGGTCACTGTGACCTCACAAGACATGTTTTTAGCCATAACTCAAGAATTAATACACTTATGACAAAACAATTCACACAGTTGTCTAACAAGATAAAAAAATTTGAATTGATATCCAAAAGGTCAAAGGTCAGCTTCACTGTGACATCATAATGTTCTGCATTAAACACTTTTCTGGCCGTCATTGAACGTCATAATTCAGGAACAGAAGGGGAGACATTTGGTCAGATACTGAATTGGTGACACTAATCGTGGGTGGTTAGCTTGAAACTGTGCTGATTGTATAGATTTTACGTGCTGCTGGGATAAAGACGTGTGTTAAGCATCAATATTTCCCCAAGAAATACACTTTACTACATATTATGAGTATGGACAGCCATGGATGTAAACTGCAGCTTGACTGGTTGGAAGAGGTTTACAGTCCAAGGTAATAATTCTAATTTGGTTTTATGATATGGTCATGCTTTATATGCACAAGATTGAGCTTGCAGGAAATCAATGTACCGTAACTGAAGAGTGCAGCTATTCTTATATGTTCGGCTATGTTATTGTACTCTGCTCCACACTGGGAACAAGTTATTCGAGCTAAGCAGGTCTGACGGGAGATGACAGGATACTTTCAGAGGCATGTTGCCATTGCTGTTTATTGTGATTGTAGTTTGTGTATGTGTAAAACACACACTATGTCCCCTGCAGTGGAAACGGGGCCACCACTTTTTGAGATTCAGATGAGCGAAGTCTATTTAAAATGAATGTTGAAATTTGATTTTTAACAAGATTCATAATTCAAGGCGTAGGAACTAGTTTCCTTTATGACAGTACCTCAGGGAAGTTGGAACCATTTTGGATTCCTTTCACAAGTCCTTATCTTTGTGTTTTTGTTCATGGTGTTTTTCCTCCTTTTTCAGGGTCACACGATCAGCTGGTGTCACCGTCAGCCTGCCTGGTGGTGGGAAAGGTTGTCAAAGGTGGAACAGGACTGTTTGAACTCAAACAACCTCTGCAGTAGGAGAGGAGAGGCAGTCAGATTTTGTTGGACAATATGGACACTTCACATGGACTGATGTGATCAGAGAGCTGGAGCGGTTTCTTTTTCAGTTCTGTTGCCTCAAACTCCTGTGGCTCACTTTACTTCTCCGACAAATAAATAAGAATAACATGTTCCTACTTAATGATGTGATATGGCTGTCTTCTCATGCCAGACGTTCTTTAATATTTGTGTTTTGAAGAAAATGTAATTCAGCTTTTGTGAAACAGCTAAAGCTCTCTATTGGAGATGAATGAAATCTCTGAGCAGTCACTGAATCATACTGTAACATAAAAGGATGCATATCCACTCATGGTGCCATAAAATCTGGTAGAAAAGCAAGCCTTTTCTCTTTGAAATGTAATTTTATTATTAAATACAATGTCTTTATAAAGATGTCCTATTGTTTTTTTTTTTATTTTTTGACAGTGTTGGGCCTGTTTTATTTTATTTGTTTTGGGGTTTTTATTGTTATTTTATTTTATTTTTTTTTTAAGTTTCTTTGTTCCTCAAATGAAACTGTCAGTGAACACAGAGGTATTATGGTCAGCTAATGGGACAGATGTCAGAGGATAGTTGAGGGCTGTTATTATGAAAGGGCGGAAGTGATGGCGAGTGTTTCCGGTGTTGGCTGATACACGAGGAAACGGTCCTCGACGCAATACCGGCCGCTGATTGGCTGGTCATCTGTAAGGAGGCTGAAAAAGTGACGCTGGGATGAAAAGCCACGGGACAAATAGCTGATTATTTATTCTGCTGGAAGGATTGGTCATGGCGACACAACTGAATCCATGGCAGGGTAAGTGAATAAGTATAAGATAAGAGATAAGATAGAGAAATTTGGGTTTAGACGATAAAATTGAGTGCAAAACGGCTTGTGTTGTGGTTAACACGGCTCACCGTGTGTTCCGCTGAAGCAATAAGTCGGCTAACGGTTAACGTTAGCACCACCAAGGAACGATGTAACTTAGCTACGTGAGCTGCATTGTTAGTATTTATTGTGTCTGCTGCTGCTGCTGTTTGCCCCGCATTGGGGCGGCGAGGCTTGGCAGCTCCTCGAGTTAACAGCAGAGTCCCGATGCGTGACGGCTTTAGTGTTCATAGGCCATATTATTGGAAATATGGCACTTAAATGACGCTTTGCTAATTAACCAAAGCACAAACATAGCAGAAGCGCAGTATTTTATACAGCAGGTGTTAAGTAGCAGCTGACTTTTTGCTGTAACTGTACTCTTCACCCTGTTATCTTCACCCTGCGGTACAGTCGCGAGGAGTTGACTGTACGAATGGTAATTAATAACACTGAACGTGTACCTCTCCTGTGCGCAAACTGCTTAAAATATTCTCTAGTAGCAACTGCTTTGTTCCAATAACCACGTAACAAGCTAACGTGACATATTTAAGACTGTAGAGAGATGTAAGAGCAGCTGTGTTGGAAGTAACGTCAGCCTACTAACGTTACCAGTAATCAACCTTAGCTACGTTACGACGTTATGAGTCGTCAAAGCTGTCTTGATCCAGTGGTGGTCGTGAAGATACATAAACTCAAGTAATGTTACTGTTACGTAACTTAAGAACATTCTTAGGTACCTGTGCGGTAAGTTACTTTAGTATTTATATTTTAGACTGCGTCTTTGTGTAACGTAGGGACTGTTCGACATTTATGAAAGGGGTGGGGATGGTGCAACATGAGAGCATGTTTGCTCCAAAAAAAAGGCAAAATTCAGTAGTGTAGGGAGTATTCAGATCCTTTACTTAAGTAAAAGTACTAATACCACACTGTAAAAACACTCTTGTTACACGTAAAAGTCCTGCATTGAAAATGTTACGCAAGGAAAAGTAGGTTAGTATAATGAGGAACCTGTATTTAAAGTATTAAAAGTAAAAGTACTCAATGCAGAACTTTTTTTTTTATTTTTATTTTAAAAAGGTCACAAACTTAATTTAGAAAATTAGAAAACTTCCTAAATGGCAGTTAATTTCCTGTCAATCAGCTAGACTAAACGTTTCAGCTGCACATCTATAAACTGTTGTGTAGTTGAATTTATAACAAAACATATTGAATAAACTTATGTTTTTTTTTTTTTTCAATGCAAAAATCTTAATTTGCAAAGTAAGTAGTGACCAAAGCTTTCATACAAATGCAAGAAATAAAAAGTACAATGTTTCCTTTCATACAAGAAATGCAGCACAAAGTGCTTTACAACAAGGGCAGTATTAGCACTGAGTGCTTCACATGAAAATAGACAGAATGAACATAAAACAGAACTGATACATAAAATCATAGAATTGTTAAACTGTAATTCATAACATTAAGTGAGACTTTGAAAGAGTTGCAGCAGCGTGAAGCGTAAAAAAGAGTTTCAGACCTGTATCAGAAAAGTCAGAGCTAGTTAAAGGCTGAAGTGAATAGATACGTTTTTAGCTTCCTTTTAAAATATTTAGTGAGCTAGCTTCCTTGATATCTATAGGTAGTGTGTTCCATAGCTTTGGGGCATAATTGACAAAGGCTAAATTCACAATCCTCTTCAGGCTGTTGCTGGGAGCCTCCGATGAACCAGCAGCAGATGATCGCAGTGTTCTTTGAGGCAAGTAGTATAGTATATAAGGAGGAGGACCTTAAAATCAATTCTAAATGTAACAGCAGGCCAGTGCAGAGCAGATAATACTGGCCTGATGTGCTCTCTCCTCTTGGTTTTGGGTATTAGCCAAGCTGCAGAGTTTTGAATGAGCTGATGTCTCTCAGTGGTAGTGGGAGGCAAGTAAAAAGTGTATTACAGTAGTCGAGTTGACTTGAAATAAAGGCATGAATCAATTTCTTGGCATCTTTTTCATTGAGAAATTGTCACATTTTAGCTAAGTTTCTGATGTGGAAAATGATGTTTTCATCACCTTGTTGATGTGGGACTTGAGACTTAGATCTGAATCAAGGATTACACCAAGATTTGTATCCTCAGATTTAATCCAGGGAGTTGAATTCCACAGATTATAAAACAGCATTTCCCTTTTTGTTTTAGACTCAAGTAAAGACAAGTACCTCAAATTTGTACTTAAGTACAGTACTTGAGTAGGTTTGTTACATTCTACCACTGCCAAAATTACGCATTTGTCATTGATTATTGTCGAATTTACTCTCTGTGCTTTTTGCTTGTTGTATTGGCTCCAGCACCAATATCTACACTTTGTGTAAATGTGACAAAAAGGGAACAACAATTGCAGCTCCAGGGAGGGTCAACATAATTAAACAAAGTCACACCCAAGCCACTCCCTTCAACCCACAATCCCTACGTCCGCCATGTTGCAGAGGGACATTTTTCCTTCTCGGCACCTGAGAGATGGAGTCATACTTGTTAGTTGAAGATTAAGATTTTACATACAACACAAATGAACCACATAATTTATGATGTATTTACGGTATTAGTTAGAGTATCCAATACTTGTATAAAGTAGTTACAATGTGCTTTACCTCAACCAGCTATGACATTAAAATGCTGCATGTATGTTACTGAATAATAATCCACTAATAGAACGATGATTGCAGCAGCCTGAAAGGAGCCATTCTGCACAATGAGTGCTATTACTTTTGACACTTCAAGACAAGTATATTGTACTATATTAATATGGTATAGTTTCTTATCAGTAATATTCTGAACACAGGACTTTTACTAATTACAAAGTACTTTAATATTGTGGTATTTATTCAGGTGATACATTCAAATACCTTTTTCACAGTAGGTCATTGTGATAATGTGCAGGCATTAGCTATAACAAAAAGACATTCCAAATACAATACAATATTTATATACATATTGTATTGCAATCCCCAATAAGCCAGTTTGTTTGTTTCGCCATTAGAAATTGCACTGCTGTGAGACAACAGCCAATATTACCTCAAACAGCTGTTGCATGCAATCACTGAGCATTATAGTATTAAAAGAATTATATTCATAGAGGTACTACTGTTGTATAAGTGTCCCATGATGCACTGGTCACTAATGTGGCTAATAGACCTTGTCTGTCTGTCCTTCTATGTCCAGGACTAGATCCCTGAGAGCCAGAGGGCATCGGGCTTCATCACAGGTATCGGAGGATTTCCCAGGTTCCACTGTGCACGAGGACAACATGAGGCTTCCTAAACGCTGGGTGGCACACAGGTGATGTTCACATACCACAGCACAAAGACTCCTACTGTTCTCTTCCAACCATGGTGGTTAGATAGACACTGTTGGTGAGGTCATAAAGAAGAACACTGGTATCATTTATAATCACAGCCCATTTGTTTGTATCTACTATTTTGTCTGTGCATGTGGATTTCACTTAGTTTTTGAAATCAATTTTAACATTTAAAAAACACACCTATAGTGAAAACACATGCTGTATCTCTGCAGTGTCAACACACACGTAGCAGTGAACTTCAACTCCAAAAGCTATCATCTCTTCCTGTTGCCAGCAGCAATAAAGCTCACCTCTGTACAAGATAATAAATTAATTATCTCACTCTGTGGAACTTGTTTTGTGTGCTTTAAATAAATTAATATCAGATAATGGCTGATTCTGAAAGGAACCCTCCTGGTATCTCCAACTATGCAGACTCTGCCTACACAATGGCAGGAAGACTGAGGGCATGCAACCTGTGAGCCATTAGCACAAACTAAAAGCATCGACACAATCCTTGCATCCGTTGTTGAAGCGATGAACACACAATGTTTTTCTTGCTCTCTCATTGATTTATCAGTAACTCTTCCCTGAACTTAAAACTGTTTTCAAAGTGCATTCCATTTCGTAACCAGATTACATTTAGTTTTGGGTATTAGTTATACACAGTGCTTTTCTCTTTCACTTCCTAAAACTTTGTTACTCTCTATTCCTATCTTGACCCACTTGCTACCTCTTTTCTAAATCACGCTGCTGTGTTAAAGAATATGCAGTTGCTAACACCTCAGGTTTTAACAGAGTAAATGTGGATAGGAAAAGACAGAAAGGCGAGTGCAGATGAATAAATGATGTGTATGTAAATGGTGATGTGGTAGCGTTGCATAACCATAAGCATTTTTACTAAAAGGCCAGACAGAGTGATTTCTGCCAAAACAGGGCAACTAAAATTCACTACTCCACAGGGATAAAGGCTTTGGCTTCTCTAAAGGCTTAGAGAAGCCAAAGCCAGCTTATTGTTCTACACACACCAGTCTCAAACCTTTCTGTGTTTTTAAATGTTGCTCAGTGAAGCAGGAAGGGCTGGAAGGACCATAGCAATCAGATCCATCATGCACTTACTGTAAAAAGATCCCTGCAGTCCTCCAGGTCTTAGATTAGTCTAATGCACATTAGACAGCTTCCTAAAATATAACACGTTGACTATTAAAGAGCCTAAAAGCTAGCCACCATATCCCCAGGTAATTGGGAAATATTAAGGGCTTCCTATCTATAACGACAATTAGTACAGTAACAACAGTGAACGCAATGCTGTGTGTCCTAGACTGCTTTACTCATCACTGTATTTGCCCAACATGTTGTAACCTTTACCTGACTTTAGAAAGCACGTCTTTGCTGCTGGAATGAACAGAGCTTGTATTAGTCAACCTCATCCTGTCTTTAAGCCAAGTTTTAGTTCACCAAAGGTCTGGGAATTTTAGTCTTAGCTTATTCAAAGAAATGGTAACAATATTAGTACAGTTTTAGTGAATGAAAGCTGTTGACACTTTAGTCTTTTAGTCATCAGATTAAATGGAACACTTCATTCAGTCTAGTCCAGCCAAAACCAATAATTTTGTTATTTTAGTTATTTCACATTAGATTTTTATCTTATAATTGTCTGATGAAAAACACAGGTTGAATGATTAAGGGTATTTTCACACTTGGTCCTTTTCAGCCCTCTCAACAGAATCAGAGCTGTGACTCAGCATTTTTTTGCGCGTATGTGAACAGTCCAAGAGAGCTCAGACACCTCTGAAGCAAACCGTACTCAGACCATCTTGGGAGGTGGTTTGAGTATGTGTCGCTTCAAGCCCGCTGTGCAGTTTGCTTAACCTGTGCACTGTGAACACAAAGCACTCCAGGTTTGCTTTGCTTTTGCCATTGTATTCAGCCCTCTAGATCACATGCTATTGCACTGGGACGCTTGGAAAAACAGACGAAACTACATCAGCCTGTAATGCTTGCAAGGACTCGGGACAAGGAGTAGTTTGGTCCACGGAAGATGTTGCACGTCTCCAGTTGTGGAATGTAGAATACATCAAACGGCAACTGTCTACAGCACAGAAACGCTAAGGTTTTCCTTAAATATTAAGTTGATCTGAAAGCAAGGGGCTTCATAACCACACTGCAGTGCCTTGTCAAAGTAAAAACAGAACTATGTCAATATGTAATATATATAGGCTATAGTGTGAACAGAAAGAGGACTAAAGCCCCATCAGAGCTGGCGTTGACCAGACCACACCCTTAGGGTGTTTTCACATATAGTCCTCTTGAAACAAACCGAAAACACTCCTCATAAAGTGGTCCAAAAAATGGACTAACAGAAAAGGGTGGTCAGCTTCAGCTCTGATGGAGCCTTTCTGTTCACACTATAGCCTATAAGTGGATGGATGGATGGATGGATGGATGGATGGATGGATGGATGGATGGATTGAATTGAATTTGAATTGAATCTGCCGTGGACCGTTAAATTTCCCCCTTGGGAATTAATAAAGTAAAGTAATTAAAAATAGATGCGTCTGCATTTCTGTGTTATTTCACATCTGGAGATGTGCAGTATTTAACAAACTACTCCTCGTCCTGTGTCCTTGCTAGTGTTACAGGTGGACATGGTTTATCTGTTTTTTTCTAGTGTCTTAGTGCAATAGCAGGTGATCTAGAGGGCTAAATACAAAGGCAAAGAGCAAAGTGAACCTGGAGCACAAGTTAAGCAAACTGCAAGGCACACTTAGAGTGAACTGTGCTCAGACCACAGAGGGCTTTACAGCGTAAAACATCCCTCTGTCCTTTGGAAATAAAATGGTAGAAACCTCAGGAAGAGCAACTGAGGAGGGATCCCTCTTCAAGGATGGACAGACGTGCAATAGATGTAGTGTGTATAGATCAAAATAGTAAATGATACATTGAAAGAAGGAGATACAGAGAGAGAAACGGAGCAAACAGTAATGACAATAGCTACAACAACATTAGTTTTAGTAATAATATAATAATAATAATAATAGTATTTTAGTAGAATATATGTAGAAGGCACCAGGCAGGATCTAAGCATAGCCGCAATTCAAGGGAAGTAAATAAATGCACAGCTGAGATGAGGGGTCATCAGCTAGGCACAACTATATTTTGACATCATTTCAATAGTTTTGGAAATATAGCCAGATTCCAGACATATATAGTTGTTGCACTTCAGGATCTGCATATCATAGGAGACTGGACTAAAGGCCTAGTAATGTTTGTTTTGTGTTTCCAGTGATTAGATCATGACACAGTAGCTCCATAGCACAGGCATGTGAGAAATGATGTAAGACAGGAAGGTATGGCAGAGCAAGGGTTAGTGTGTTCAGAAGGCATTTAACCATACCCTTTATAAATGACTGTTAGATTTATTTATTTCATTTATATTTTATACTGGCACCTTGACCACAAGCAAGATTCCCAGAGTAAAAACTGCTCTCTGGCTGTTTGGATTGTATTGGTACTTAAGTGGTGGTACTTAATTTTGGTCAAAACCTTATGAAAGTGATCAGCTCCTATATTGGTGAAATATTCCCACATCTGAAAAGTTTCCATCACTGTATTTGAAGCTTTCACGCACTGCTGCGGTAGCTGTTCTCTTGGTTGAACCTTTAACTTTTAAGCACAAAGTTCAGTTTGTCATTTATCTCATTTATCTGCAAACAAGACTTGATGAGTTAATACTGATGTTGGCCCATCCTCTGTGTGGAATATATTACATGTCATGCTTTTTACATAACGAAATGCTTGATTCACCAGCTGTTGTGGTGCTCTTCTTTCCCAGGTATGCAGTTGGCTGGTAGATGAAGGAAGCTACTTGAGGTTGTGTCGGCTAGGACTGGATTGTGGAGTGAATTTGGGGTTTTAAGGAGGTCTTTCCTGATGTTAAAAAAATCATGAATTATGAAGCAGCGTATTGATTTTCTCAGCTCCTCTCTCTTACGCTGTGTGAGATTGAGACCTTTTAACGGCTTGGTGTCGGATGTTATCTGCTGCTGCTGTGTTAGCTTGTGCGAACCGGGCAGAGAGAGCAGGAGGAGAGCAGCTCACCAAGACAGTCAGGGTTGGAAATAAGTACCAGCTACCAGACAAATGTGGGTAAAAGTAAAACTGTTGCACAATGTGTCACACCGTTTATTCCCTATAAATCTTTCATTAAAGTGATATTATTTTGTTTTGTTTGTATAATTAAAAACTTTTATTATGAAGCAGCAGTAACAACAAAATGCTGAGTTTCCATCAGCAGTAACATGACTCGAAAGCTAACATGAAATGGTAAGATAAAGCAGATATCTGAAACTACTAACAGAGACACAGGAGAGGAACTGAACTCTAAACCACAGATTTTCATTAAGAAGCTACACAAGTGCTGACAGTTGAATATCTTTCTCTCTGGTCTCCTACACAAACACGAGTCTTGCGACACACGTTCACATGTAAACAATTAAACCAATCTGTGCAAATGAGCAATAGGTGCAAATTAACAACAGACAACAGTTAAACCCATCTACTGCTTAACATATAAAGGGCAGCAGGGACAAAGGAAACATTATATCTCTTTGTCCTGTAACAGTTCGAACTCTGACTGAAGGGGGGGATCTTGGCAATCCAGAAGGGAAGTAGCCTCCCTCAGCACCTGTGTGTTTATAGGTTTGAAACCTGGGCTTGACTGCCCCCTGAAACCTTACCAGCCACCATGATAAGGCCACAACACAAAACATTAAGACTGATTTGGTCAAACTCTTATAAAAGAGAGCCATTATCTCAAGTTTTTAGAGCAATCACCAACTCGGCATCAACACCTTTGTTGGTGATTAGTACAGGATTAGGAACGGCCTTTCAAAAAGCATGTCTTTTGTTGTAGACACATTTAATAGAGGGTTTTTGGAATGAGTCCTAAAATGCTGAAATGAGTTAGCATTTCTGTACTCCAGGTTCCCCTCTCTCAAAGTCAGTGGGTTTTTTGAATGGGTTTTTGTTTAGGTGACTAAAAGAATGTCTGTGGTAAACACAAACTTAAGAGACTTAAGACACTGTAGCATGCAAACTGTCACAGTATGTCAAGTGACTATAATGAAGCTTTTCATAGCCAGTCTCATTCTGATAGTATAGTCTGTACTTCATTCTGATGATCTCAGCCATTGCTTCCATTTGTCTGCTTATCTCCTCCAGCATTTGAGTCAACCCATGTGCTGGTGTAGTTTGTATATCTGTCATTTTAACTCAATGTTTCACACTCTAACAGAAATGTTTGTCTCTTCCTCCTCTCTCTCCGCCCTGCAGTGTGTGTGCGCGTGCGTGTGTCTACAGGCGTGTGTTGGCACTGGTTGTGGTTTTAGGTTTGCTGTGTTTGGGGATAGTCTCTCTACCAATGATGGAGAAGACCGAGACAAGCAAACCTCTGGACTGGCACGTCAGCGATGCACATAAAAAGGTGAGAATAAGGCAGAGAGGAGCGACTTGCAGGCTTCCACATCTACTGTATGCTGAAAGTTGGCAGTATTCAGAAGTGAAAATCAAGGCTGATAGTGAAGTACAGATATCTGTAAGGACTAAAAAACACCATTTTGACCCATATTCTTGTATAACAACAGATAAAAGAAACAGCATAGAGGATGTCTGTTTATTGGTCACTCTGGCTGTCAATATCAGTGTGTAAACGTTGTCCTTGTTACATGGTACCATGCCAGTTAACTCTTCCTTTGTCCTACCCCTTTTTGCTCTCTCCGGTAATAGTTGAGCAAGCTTGGTACCTGACAGAACCCTGATCAGCTTTCCCCCTCCCTCTCAGATAACGTTATGCTATATGTCTGGCTCACATAGAGTGTTGAAAAGACCACATTTTGAAAAAGTTTAAATCATGTCTCTGGGGGACTGACACAATCTTTATACATGTTAGGTTGTCTATAGTGACATCTTGAGTTAGCTGCTGTTAAGAAAATGCCAGCTAAGTAGCTAACTAACATCTAGCTAATTTTCATTGAGAGGAGACAGCCTAATGTCAGCTCATCTATATCAGCCAGGTTTGCTTCCTCCTTATTTCTGTTGTTACTTTAAAGAGATTTGGAAAAGGACAGATAGCTTGGATGCTGACATATTTTTAAGATGACATAAATTGTTAGCCAGAAAAAATCAAGGCTAAAGTTCCTTTGTTTATATTATCTCTGTTAGGTCAGCACCATGGTGTAGTAAGTTATAAATACTAGATTACTTTGCTGATCTCCGAAAGGGGAAAAGAGGACATACACCCAGCAGTGTAACGGTTGAGCAATGGGGGGAGGGACTAAGATCATTCAATTGTGTCCAAGCACAGCCTCACAAAGCCACTACCAAAGCTGTAGACGTTTGATTATTTATGTGAAACACATTTATACATAACGAGCAACTAGGCAAACATCCATTCACGGATGTGTACTTCCAACTTTAGTTACAGCTAAAGGAATATCTCTTTATGTCTGTGCCTGACAAGGGCAGCGTAGGGTGTTCAACTGACTCTTGTAGTGCTAATGTGCATTTTGGTTTTGTTAAAAGTGCTGTGCTGTGTAAAAGTAGAGCATTGTATTTCGAAGGTCAGGAGCATCCTTCTTTTTGAACAAATTAAGCAAGGGCGGCTGTCAGCTGTCATTGTACCTACTGCAACACTGAGCAGAGAATCACTCTTTGAAGTGGTTGCCTGTGGTCACAGATGACCCACAGATTGATGTGTGGAGTAGTGTTGCACGGTATACCGGTACTAAAATAGTACCGCGGTACTAGAGTATTCCAAACGGTACTATACTACATTTGGAAAATACCGGTACTTTGAAATTGATTCAATTCATTAATTTAGTTAATTTATTTTACTCAATTATGCACACAAACGCCTTTCTTGTTCCTATTGGAGCACAGATTGCGCAAGTGGTGTGTATGACAACACCTGTATCAACATTCGCAGCTGGCGCACGTGAAAAAAGGCAAGAGAAAGTCTGAATCGCAAAAGGAGACAACACGAGACAACACAAACTTGGTGGAACATTTGAGTTACCAAACCGTGACGTCCGTACCGAGGTACTTACCGAACCATGATTTTTTTGGTACCGTTACACCTCTACTATTTATTGTTCTAAAGGTTTGTATCCGAAAGGACTTTTCCTTAGCAAAAGTACCGAAGAGTTTCAAAAAGTATCAAAATTCATATTGGTATTGGTACCGAAACAAAGATTTTGGTATCGTGACAACACTAGTGTGGAGGGTAAAAAAAGCATGCTTCCTTATGATACAGCTTCCTTTTCTGTGAAATCCAGGTACTCACAGTTTCTCAGCCCTGTCTGGTGGACAGAAGACACTGCTTTTTAAACTGCTTTAAGCTGTAACCACTAAACTGCTTCCTAGTAGTGACCAAAACCAACCTATACACAAAAGTATGCTTCACAGTTCTTCCACGCACACTGAAACAAGCTGCCATGTTACCATGGCCTGTTAATGCTATGCACCGTTGACAGTTCTTTGTCACTCACAGTACCAGTATTTACACTCTAACCACCGGTTTCCCTGCTGATGCCACTGAGCAGGACGCCTTGGGTCACACAGAAATGACAGCTCTGTACTACTGACACGGTTGATGGAGGCCAGCCCCACATTATTTACATGGAAAAGATAATTGTTGTGAAACAGGTTCTGCAGGGAAACAGGTTGTGACATTTGGCAACGTCAGTCAAACTGTCATCGTAATGACACTGTCTTGAAGCTTCCATTGTGCTTTCATAACCTGTCTTTTACCTGCAGCTGGTGCACGAGCACGTGCACAGGGTTCTGGAGAGCCCGTGTCGTCCCAGCGGCACCAGGCAGAGTTTGTTAGCTCGACTCCCCGCTTCAAGTCACATGACCCAGGCCTTTCTATGGAAGGATGTGCCACTCCCTGACGACCTTTTCCTGTATCCACCACCTTTTGGATTCAGAGGTCTTCAGAGCAGAGTAGAGAACCTGCTCAAGCAGGTGAATGCAACGTCTTTCTCTTTCACCTTCCATTATTTCTATCTGATATGGTTTGCAGCTGGTCATTTACATAATACAGCCTTATTTACTTAATGGCACCTTGTGTGGTCTCAGCTACGTGACAAATGGATATTCCAAGACATGCCCGGAGCTGAGCGCATCATATGAAGAGCCTAACCTTGGTTGAAAGCAGCCTCTGCCACACATCACATGCAAATACAGCCCAGTGGCACACCACAGCTGTTGGAACAATACAGTGGAATGATAGGTGGACGGGATTCACATTACAAACATGTTTTGTTTCGGACTAATCAAAACAAACATTTATGAAATCTCCGATTACATTCTAACCAATGGTGCAATTAGGTTTTGCTATTAATCTACTGACAAGCTAATCTTCAATTCAAGATATCTTCAATTTAGTTTTGAACGGTCATACAGTATTTCAAGTAACGATACTTTAAAGACAGTTTAAAGATTCCATGTATCTGTGGTTGTTTTCAGTCATATGCACTTGTAGATATGTACAGCGGTCATGCTGGTTTCTATTCTAGTAGCAACTTAGACCAGAATCAAACAGATGACTGGCAGAAGACTGCAGCTGCTCCTTTCGTTGGAATCAAATGTAGATAATGAAGTGAAGCTGTAAGGCTAATCAGTGAAGGTCAGCCTCAGATAGGGCCTGGTCACATGAACCTGTCAGAGTAGTCAATCATATATTTAGTCTTATAAGGTGTAGAGGATGAGCAGTGTCACTGTTGTTTCTCTGTCAGACGCCTAACGAAAATTGAATTAAAGATGGATATAATATATTTTATTTTCTAACATGTTTTACATCCAATCCTCTTACAGAAAAAATATTAGTAACTTGTTTTCACTACACTCACTTAAGCATGGTATAATTATAATAACATACTATACCGCATCAAAAAAAAGGGAAATCCAAGGCACTCTTCTTTAAATGTATAGAAAGCCTTTATTCAAAAAATGGCTGTTTCATTTAGAAAAAGTTAAAACATGATGAAAGTGGGTTACAGCCCACGCGTTTCGGCACAAAAGCCTTCCTCAGAGGCCGTTTACACGTTGCCGGCTATTTTAATAAACGGACATTTCACCGTCTCCGTTTTCAAAAAGATCTTCGTTTACACTTACCCATGTATATATACACAAGAGCATGCCAAACCTGTAGGTGGCAGTGTAACGAGAAGCTCAAGCCTTCCATGTATCCATTGTCACCATAGCAACATAGGTTGCACTTTTGACACAGGTGCAAGTTCCGGCGCATACTGTGATGTCGGCTGCCTATAACTCCGTTTATCTCCGTTTATCTCAGTATACATGCAAACGCGCAACCGGAGTTTTCCAAAATCTCCGCTCTGGCCGGAGTTTTTAGAAAGACTCGTTTTCAGAGGAGAAATCTCCGTTTGCATGTAAATGAAGGGCACAAACAAAGGCAGATGTCTCCGTTTATCAAAATCACCGTGTACGTGTAAACGGCCTCTCAGGGTGTAACCCTCAGCACACTAATGCTCCTTACATAGGATGATTGGAAACACCTGAGTAGGTAGGAGGAGCTCCTTACATAGGATGATTGGAAACACCTGAGTAGGTAGGAGGAGCTCCTTACATAGGATGATTGGAATCACCTGAGTAGGTAGGAGGACAATGAAAACATGAGAAATAACAGATCATGACCAATAGATGGTTCCACCAATTGTTAAACAATTAAATACAGAAATAAAGAAACAGAAAAAACACTGTATCTGTAATGATAGAAAAAAAAGTTACAAAAAAGGACTGAAATCAATGTCTTCATTTAGACCTGGATAGATAGTGGCTTTCATTTGGTAAATATAAAAAGTCTCTCTCTGCAAAAGTAATTTGAGTCTGTCACCACCTCTAATGTTTTTTTGAATA
>NC_065509.1:9258276-9353459 GCF_006386435.1 Epinephelus moara | reverse complement strand
AAATAAAATAAATAAATGAAATAAAAATCAACCAGCCACCCTCCTCCCCTGACAAGTAAAGAACAGTCCCTAAAGTGCGGTGAGGTTTGTGGGCTGTTACCTGCCACAAAGAGAGAAATGTGAACGGCTCGTTTCTCCTCTGATACGCCAAATACTGTGTGCTGCCATGGCTCGGCTGTTCAGGTACTTTTGGGCAGTCATGTACTGTGTGCTGCCATGGCTCGGCTGTTCAGGTACTTTTGGGCAGTCATGACAACAACAAGTTATTCACCTGGAGCCGGACTTCTCCGTCGCTGGTAAGCCGTTATCATGCGCCGCCGTATTTGACAGGAAAACGTATTCCTGTCTGTGTCTGTGACCCCCGTTCAACCCACAACCGGCGGGATTCGCCGTTTCGTTTCTGCTGCTGGTTGAAATCTGTATTCGCACAGCGTGCTGAATGATTTACTATTTTTAGTCGCAAATGCGAATGCAGTGACGGACGGAGTAAAATATCGCCACACTGCAGACATTTTACGCCGTCCGTCAGCGCACGCTGTTTGATTGCATTATCAAAACACGCCACTACTATTCGGCCTTGCTTTTCACTTATTCCACCGAATACCGAATGTGTGTTTTTTTGCAATATTCGTCCGAATATATTTAGGGTTGGGTACCGAAACTCGGTACTTTTTGTACTTGGTATCGATTTACGTTGGTACTACCGAGTACCGATTCACTTAAAATGAAACGGTGCCAAATTTCGGTACCTGAGGTGGAGGCGGAGCGAGAGCGCATGACTGGCACTTCAGACTCAGCAACAATGGCGACAAAAACAATGTGCAGACAAAAGTTAACGTGCAGCAGTGTTCCTAAATGTTCTCAATAAAATGTTGAAACTGAGAAGTTTAGACTATGGGCCCGAACGATGCATAGTGCGTCCAAATTCACACCCGTTCTTCGCTGTGGATTTTCTCTGCGACCGTGCGTCATAGCGAGAAGCCACGCATATCAGCGGAAACAGCAGAATTGTAGCTTTCCGACAAGGCCAAGCACTTGTCGGTAATCCAATGTTTTCACAGCGAAAAATTACAATAAAATGATGTATAACAGAGCTTTCATACAGCTTTCATCATATATGGCAGAATATGTCATTTTCCAATTTGCTATGCTGAGATACATGTAAAAATGTAAGAATTTAGGCACACAGATTTGTTTTTTTCAATGATTAATATAAAATACAGGCACATAGAAGGACATGGAATGATGGCAAATCTGGTTAGCCCAGATTGTCCTGAAAAAAACAAGATATAGCATGTGTATGTAGCCTTTAGAATGACTGTGATATGAGCTTAAAAGTAAAGGCAGTAAAAATACCCCAAAAACGCCTAGGGCCCATAGGGTTAAAAAGTACCGAAATAAGGTACCGTTTGGTACCGGTACCGAATTCCAGATACCGGTACCGGTACCGTATCGGTTCAATTATGAACGGTACCCAACCCTAAATATATTCGGTTACCGAATATTAGGTGCATCCCTACCACAAACATAGTATTACAGTTAATGAATGACTTGATGTCATAAGCCTTGTTAGTGTTAAAGTCACTGAATTGTTTACATTCTTTGATATTGGCACAAGCCACATTTGTTTTTATATAGGCCGCACTAAGCGACGTTTAAAAGACAGAGTCTCTGAGCATAAGTATGCTATCAGAAAAGCAAACTTTGATTACCCAATGGCTAAGCACTTTTATGAAGCACATGACAGCAATCCGGGCTCACTTAAGGTTGAAGGCCTAGAAAGTATTCAAAAAACATTAGAGGTGGTGACAGACTCAAATTACTTTTGCAGAGAGAGACTTTTTATATTTACCAAATGAAAGCCACTATCTATCCAGGTCTAAATGAAGACATTGATTTCAGTCCTTTTTTGTAACTTTTTTTTCTGTCAATTACAGATACAGTGTTTTTTTCTGTTTCTTTATTTCTGTATTTAATTGTTTAACAATTGGTGGAGCCATCTATTGGTCATGATCTGTTATTTCTCATGTTTCCNGAGACTTTTTATATTTACCAAATGAAAGCCACTATCTATCCAGGTCTAAATGAAGACATTGATTTCAGTCCTTTTTTGTAACTTTTTTTTCTGTCATTACAGATACAGTGTTTTTTTCTGTTTCTTTATTTCTGTATTTAATTGTTTAACAATTGGTGGAGCCACCTATTGGTCATGATCTGTTATTTCTCATGTTTCCATTGTCCTCCTACCTACTCAGTTGTTTCCAATCATCCTATATAATTAAGCAATATCACACGAGAGGGAGTGATGTTGTACTGTGATATCGTTACGGCTGTGATTCGCACGTAGCCGTGAAATGTTGAAAAATGAGGACAAAATAGATAATTTAAGCATTTTATTTGTCTTCCGCCAACAAAAATAGTTCCCTCAGGACTCCGCTGTCACCGTTACTATGTAACGCAGACATGGTGCGCCAGGCACTTACTCTTTATACACATTTATCTGCACGTTTCCATTAATTGTGCAGCCGGTGAAATAAGTCTCTGGTGACTGCATGGTGGACTGTCGCTTCACAGGCACAGCCGACTCTGCCTTCTGATCTGACAGTATGTTGCTTTTCTCCAAGTCATTGAGCTCCGCTGATGAAACACTGACAAACCTGGATGTGTGCTCAGATGGATTCAGCTTCTCCTCTCCCTCATCTTCCTCTGATGACCATTCATAGTTCAATTCAAAACTTATTTTAGGAAATAAATCCATATTTTTGGCTGTTTGACAGTGGATGAATTAATTAGCCTACAACGCAACTGCTGACCTAACTGACACTAACCGTCAGTTTTGATTTGATTGTTGATTGCAATCAGCTGTGAGGCGGAGTGATACATACACAGTGAAATAACCGTGATGTTGTACTCCAATATCATCACGGTTTCTCAATCTGATTGGTCTCTCGACCAATCAGATTGCAGGGCCAGAACTAACTGTTGTATAAGGAGCATTAGTGTGCTGAGGGTTACACCCTGAGGAAGGCTTTTGTGCCGAAATGCGTGGGCTGTAACCCACTTTCATAATGTTTTAACTTTTTCTGAATGAAACAGCCATTTTTTGAATAAAGGCTTTCTATACATTTAAAGAAGAGTGCCTTGGATTTCCCTTTTTTTTTATGTCTATATTCCCACCAAAGAGCACCTTCGTCACATGATTAGATGAACCTTCTGAGCTTACAATGCAAACGTTGTCCAACTAATACCCTTGACTGACCAGGGACTGATAAACGTGCGAATGTAGACAAAAGTCCTCTCTTACCTCAGCGTTTGGCATGGGGCCAGAAGTGCAACAGCTTTAATCATTTCAACCCTGTGTATACTGTATATGTATAAACTAAGAATTCAATTACCGGTATGTCTTCCACAGAGATTATTTGGCACACTACATACACACACATGCACACACTGTAGAGGTGAAAATCGGTGTCTGGGCCAGATGGCTCCCGACCTCGTCCTCACCTTCTCTTCAGTCCGTCTTCTGTGTCAGTTTAGTATCTTAGGTTCGGTTGGCTGGTACTCAGAGAAACACTGGAGACAAATAGAATCTGGTACAATCGAGTTTAATGTGTTCACAAGCTTCAACACTTACAACTCATGAGTCAGGCTCCGGAGCAAGACTAACGTTTCGCTTTCTGAGCTCTCCTTTTTATGCTGGTGAAGATTCGAGAGAATCTCCACCCTTTTCCTTTAGTCCTTCCTACCTGAGCCCAAACCTATTGGTGGCAGGCCTTTTTGCTTTTGTTCAGAACATGCCCAGGCATGTCCTAATGGTGTAATCTTTTTCCCCTCAGCCTGGAAATCCCCAAACTCTCCCACCATTAGGTTTGAACTCTGTTTCACCTTGTTTTTTTAAAAACATATGGAACTTGGGGACTATTACTATAAGGTCCCCTGTGCCTTCATGCAATATAAACTTTAGTGTGTGTGTGTGTGTGTGTGTGCATTATTACACTTCCAGGCAGTACATAGTATGGTATGTGTGTGTGTGTTCTCAATATCTGAATACATGAACTTGTGTAAAAGTGTTTTGCCACACATGGATACATAAAAAGAAACATTATTATATGAACTTCAACCTTAATCAACTTATGCAATATGAGCGTTTAACTGATTAATGATTAACTCTTACACTACAACACACAAACAAAATCTTCTATGTTTTAGATTAGTTTACCTTCACTCAGGTGCAATCCCAAAATTAGGAGAGGAGGAATCATTTCCTGTTGGAAGATTTTAATTTCTTGTTTGGAAATTTGAAACACAAAAGTGATTTCTGGCTGCACCTACAGCTGAGGGACTGCCTATCCAAAGCTAAGCTCAGGTCCTCAATGCACTATTTGCTCACAAATTGGGTGCCACTGTTATCGGCAAATTCAGCACTGGTAATAGATTCCTTAAAGCAGCATGAGAGAGGGACCTGGTGGTCTCATATAGTGAGTTGGAGGTGGGAGGTGTTGATTAAGCAGATGTTTGTCCCAAAAATCAAGTTTAAACTAAATGTATTGTGTGTGTATAACTAAACTGAGATAAACAGCTGGTGCTTCTAATTCTCAAGTCAGCTGCTGCAAAACCATTGCAGACGAAGAGGGAGCAATGAGATGATATAATTATTTTTATAAGAATAACTCAATCCCCAAACCACTAATGTGTATAGGTATTTAGTTATGTTGTGTGTTATAAAATATGCATAGTGACTACCCTCTACTGGTTGAAACCCAGCTATTGCAATTACAGTTTGCTGGCTGATGTGGTGTCAAGCAATGTACCATATGGTGTGGTGGCATATATGATTCATATACTTCATAAAGAAAAGTGAAGAGCATGTATCTGTAGAAGAAACAAAACAAAACCAAAGTGCATTATTATCTTCCTGTCAGTACAGCAGCACTTTTCGGATCATAAACCTGATGATTCTGTGTGTTCATTTTCCTTTAAAGCTTCCAGACTCTGATTCCGTGCCCCTGCCAGAAAAGACATCAGATAAATGTCAGCGCTGTGTGGTCATGGGAAATGGAGGTATTGTCAGAGGCCTGGAGCTGGGCCCACTGATCGACCGCTTTGAGACCATCATCAGGTTAGAAACAAATGTAATGATGTGATTTTCACTTTAAATCTACTGCCGCATGTTGTGGTACTTCTTATCATCACAGACACTTCCCACAGTGTGAAACAAACAAAGCCACATGACTTAATTATTTACATTAAAAACCAACGACTCTGTGTGTCTCCCTTCTTCAGGTTAAACAGCGGTCCTCTGGGAGAGTTCAGTGTTGACGTCGGAAATCGAACCAGCATCAGGATGAGCTACCCGGAGGGGACACCGCTGCACTGGATGGACTCAGACCCACACACTCTGTTTGTGACTGTGGTTTATAAAAGTGTAGACATCAGCTGGATCTCTGCTATGGTCAACAAGCTCTCTGTGGTGAGTACTGGTGGTGTGTGTTAATTAAATAAATCTATGATGCAGTTTATTCAAACATAAGTTTTGAATAATGAAACAATATTCATTTTATTGTGTATAGGATAGCCTTAATCTGAGTTACTTTAAAGGTCCAGTGTGTGAGATTCAGGGGGATATATTGGCATAAATGGAATATAATATTCATAACTATGTTTTCATCCATTTATAATCACCTGAAACTAAGAATCATTGTGTTTTTGTTACCTTAGAATGATCCATTTATATCTACATTTGGAGTGGGTTCTCTCCAATGGAGCTTACAGTCCCAGGGAAATTCTGAATTCTTAAAAATTTAAAGATATTGAATAGCAATGAAAAATTATCAGCATGATTTTTGACCATCAGAAAACTCCACTAAGTTGGCTGCACCCTCACATGTAGCAGTATTTTACAGTAGTTTATTGTACTAAAAGGTCAGGGATGTAACGTATCTGAAATCAAGAGACTTTCCTTTGTCAGATATCAAGCAAAATGAGTGAAGTTATATTTTCATACATTTTCAGTAGATAACAGATTTAAAACATCTGTAAGAAAATAAATAAATTAAAATCTTGTGTAAAGTGAATTAAATTACAGATTAAAAATCAGGAGTTAAGAACTCAAATTAGTTTAGCAATCTTACAAAGTGATGATTATCAACAATATAATAATAAATTAATAATATATAATTAATAATAAATAAATTAATAATTAATAATATAAATTTCAAATTTAACCTGAATTTGGAAAAATGTGAAAAATGATCAAAGAGGGATGAACAGGGACTTTTGAATGCAGTTAAAGATAAACTGGAAAGAGCAGAGAGAGAACATTCAAAACCTGAAAAGTGAGCAAATAGTAAAAAAAAATTAAATCACCTAAATTGTATAAATATAGCTCAAAATATAAAGTGTTTCTAAGCATAATGTACATCAGAAAAAAAGTAATGGATCTGTTAGCACACAGAGTTCAGACAGTAACTTTGAAAATGAAGCTACACATAGATGTAGAACAAGGATTAGACCCAGCTCACCACCTTCATTCAGTCAGACCTAAAGGTGTCAGGTTTACTCATATGTTATGCTTTGGAGAAAGATTCAGAAGCTGATCTGTTGTCTTGAGAAATAATTATTTAAAAATCTTGCAGTGTTTAAGACACTTAGGACACACGTGTGCTTTGTGTTTCAGCCTCTGTGGGACTGGCTCTTCTTCTGGCAGAAGGTTCCAGATCAAATCCCTGTTAAACGCCACAGGTTCAGACTTCTAAACCCACAAATCATCAGAGAGACTGCAATGGATCTACTGAAATACCCTCCACCCAGACTACACCTGTGGGGAAGAGACCAGGTAATAGACTTCTATACTGGAGATTAAATCTGTCTGCCTGTGTCTTAAAGCCAAAGTTAACTGAATACAGAATCAGCACAATACAAACTGTATACAGTATAATTAGTTATTTTTTTTACAGACACTTTTTAAAGCCCCCCTCCACCCAAAACTCTGTCACTAGCCTGACTTTCTTCTGTGCAAAGTTTGTTACAAGAGAGGTGTTTTCACATTCCTCTGCTGAATTTGTGTGCACTTCCCTAAAATTTGAGATTAAAATACACAGCAGGCAGTCAGATTATATGTAAACCAATCACTACTAAGGGAAGTGCATATAGACAGGACAGCAGACCTCAACACCTCCAGTGCAGAGCGGACTTGTTACAGAGAGCAGAGTTAGTATCAGCATAGTGAAAGTTTTGACAGCAAATATGTTAGAACTTGTGGTTTTTGGGCGTAAAGTGGACCCTGGATCTTCCTTCTACCAAAAACTTTTATCGTAGCAGATGTTATTATATGTTTCACAAACACTAAGGCTGTGTCAGCCACTGTCAGTTACGAGCTAACAAGCTAAAATAACAACATAAATAAGAGATGCTAATCACACTCACCATTCCGATACGTCTGCTAGTCGCTGATTTTGGTGCACAACAAATTCCTCATCTGAATCTGGGTCTGACTGAGGCTCAGACATGTATGGCTAAATCTCTGCAATGTTACCTTTGACGCTTATTCTAGCCATCTTGATGCGCAAAGGAAGCAGTGGTGGAGGCTAGATCCAGAACCTCTTAATCAGTAATTAATTAGTAGACATTTTCTCTAGCCCCTTGTCAAAGTATTATGTGGGAAAAACATTTTTTATTTGTTGTGTTATTTTGTTAAGTTATTTGGACACAGATTTGACATTTGAATTTAAAACCCATCAAAGTTTCATGTCCAGCTTTACCACTGGACCAGCTGCTGCTCATGTTGTGAACAAACATAATATTATCAGTACGCAAAAAACCCCCACCTAATAAAAAATGACGACTATAATGTATTCGCCATGATAACAGTTTCACATATTTGTTTTGTTTTCTGGCAGAATGTGCCCACCATGGGGGTCTCTGCACTGAATTTAGCCAGCCTGCTGTGCGACGAGGTCAGCCTGGCAGGCTTCGGCTACAACCTCTCCCAGCAGGGGGCACCACTGCACTACTACGACCACCTGCCCATGACTGCCATGCTGAAGCAGACTTCCCACAATGTGGACAGAGAGACTGAACTCTTACAAGAGCTGGTCCGAGAGGGAGCCATCACTGACCTGACGGGAGGGATTCACTGCTCCTTCTGCTCCAGCTGACAGCATGGCACTTCTTTGTTGTAAAGTGCTTTTAAAAAGAAAGAATACACTGTACAAAAACACACAAAGACAACAGTAAGACTAAAGGACTTACAAACGAGGAAGAAGAAAAAACAGGTGAGAAAGAAACTTGGAATAAAGACAGAAACAAATGTAATATTTATCACAAAGTGCTTCTTGAAGAACAAAGGACACGATTACAGAAAGAGAGTAACATGATGTCCACTGGGCCGTACATGTCTGTCAGTATTTACATTTTACAGTTCTCTTTTTGCTGTGTAGCAGCAGTCTCATTGATCTGATCTGACCCATCAACTTTTAAACCAACAATTGCTCTTAAAGTGTCTTTGCTGATGAACCCAACTAAAAGTCAGTGTACATATTGAAATGTTCAATTAGAATTCTATTATTACTTTAATCCATATCAGCATTTCTGACAGTTATGGGCCCCAAACATGCCTTCTGTAGGTAGTGTTAGGGCCTTTGCACATCTGAAAGTCCGAACCAAGGTTCTCATTTTTGTTTCACTGTATAGATTTTACACGTTTAGTTTTGGTTTTACATCGCAATTGTGTGAGCGCAGTAAAGAAATATACATGACATACCTGTGTCCTTCATGAGCTGCCTCTACCAGCACTTGACATTTGTTGGTTTGTAGACGAGTCAGTCCTGTAGTGTCCTTTCTCTCACATCCACTCGGAAAATAACTGAAAAGTTTGTGAGATTTTCCAACTGACTCTTTATAAAGTTGTCCCCTCCTCTCCCCCCATGTGCCACCATGGCTCATTTTGTTATGTGGCTTTGTTGATTGACAAACTGAAACTTACACTGTACATTTACTACATCTTGATAACTGTTCATTTCTGCTCTGCTCCGATCGCAAATAGCTGTCTGCCCTGAGTGCAGCAACCGTCGCTCTCTCTGTCGCTAAACCACACACATTACACACTGAGGCGCTACACTACTCTTATCACTTGACCATAGCCTGTCAAAATTTCCTGTAATTGGTCTGAAAGCCCAAACCATCCTGAAATGTTTTCACAACAGAAACAAACAGAGCCATGCTTCAGTTATATCCAGACTGAGACCGCTTCCTTTCATCTGACCTAAGGTTTGGCTGTTTGGCCCAGACAGTGGTCTCACACCTGTAATTTTGGTTCAGATCAAAGTCCAAAAGTCCAGACCAAACAAGGTAGATGAGAAGGGGCCCTCAATGTGTACATAAGCTCACCTACTTTTGAACTGAGGACTGCTTCAGTTGGCAATACGATGTTGTCTAGTATCTTGTTAGTTCATGATAGTAATTACATAGTAAAATGGTTGTATCAAAACATCCCTAGTAAGCAGACTAAACTGAACCAAGCCTGTTTCTCCACTATAAAGACATTTTGTTCACTTTCAAATGAAATGAAAGAGTTAAAGACAGAGTTAAATATGTTACCATGCATATTATTTATTCCTATGAACACTGGAACAGATGGATATGTATGTGAAGTTAAAGAGGAATGTAAAAAGCGGATTGTTCTGCATCAGTCCAAGATGTCTTCAAATAGTTGAAGTTCTATGTTGCTTACAGAATATTGTAGCACACAATATTTATCAGCACATCTATATTATTCCACTGTACATTAAATTGTACTTGTTTATTCTGCAGTCTTATAAAATGGCTGGTCGGTAAAACAGTGCACAAATGAAATGTGTTATAAATTGTATGTTGTTGCTCTTTTCTTGCATTATTTGTAATGTAGCTAATAACATTTCCACTCACTGCACACACATTTGTTTATGTATGTTTATGTCAAGCTTTAGATTTCATCCATTTCAGTCGCCACAACATATTGTACTTTCAGTGAAAGTCAATTTTTATGTATCTATTCAAATATTTAACACAGCTAACATCAGCATGAGGTATTTGAAAAGAAGATGTAAACATTAAAAACAGTCATATTCAGATGTGAATTTCACATTTCCAAGGAGTTTACAATCATGTAGCCTTGTTTCAACCAACTGACTGTCTGATCAACAGAAGGACATGAATGCACACACCTGCACAACCCTTGTGTGACCTCAAGAGAGACTGATGTTTTATGATGCGCTTTTCATTTCCAGGACAGTTTTAGATTTTTATCATACTTAATTTATTGCACTGCTTTTGGATCTTGTTATTAAAATGTACATATGGTTGAACACATGAATGATTTTTCATGACTCATTTCAGAAATAGCTCTAAAGATTCACGCTGAAGAAGCAGAAGTGAAATGTGCCTCAAGCGATAAATGTACTTTTCAAAGTATAAAGGAGAGTGTGCAGCCCAGGTTGTTCCAGGTTAGATATTACTACAAATCAGAGTCAGCCTCTCTGTGTCTCAGAGACAGGATCAAACAGCTTGTACACTGCACTTTGTGAAAGTACTAAACACAGTCATAGACTGACAAGGCTTGAGAGACTGCTGGTAGTTCAAATTCAGGTTTCCTTTCAATAAAATCCATTGCACAAAACATCCTTAAGTCTTCTTAAAGGTTTTTTTTCTTTATCTTGCTCTTGAATTTAAGGAATTGCTTAAAGTTTGTTAAACAGATGACCTTAGGAACCAAAGTAAGAAAAAAAACATAAGGTACCTCTGATTGCATCGTAACCACAACATGGCTGAGTTTATGGTGATTGATGAGGAAAAATGAAGGCATCCTGAGATGTAGCATCTGTAGGCTATATTCACCTGTTTTGCTCGCCATGTTTTTATTTAGGCCTACTTGTCTTTTCACTTGATTTTCACTGTAGGTCTTTTGCTGCAAAGACTAACCATTTAATTAATAGGCTATGCAATGTTTGTTATTATTGAAAAACCCCAATATATTATTGTTAAAATACTTATAAATAGTTAGTGTAATTATACATACATAATACGTAATAATAAATATGTGATAATGGTCACAAGCACAAATGCAAGCAAACATGTTCTTCATGGAAACAGTAGTTTTACTGTTGTGAAATCTCTTTCAGTGCAGTAAATGCTTTAATGTCTTTTATTGACCTTTTAAGAGATTATGTTCAAACTTAAGGTGCCTTGTGCAACCGGCCCCAAGTGACAATCAGTCAAGTTGAATGTCCCACCCCTAAGCCAAATCAAAAAACATAACTCCCTCCCCCAGTGCTTAAAGATTACTTAAGTGCTTCCCCTGTTTTGTGCCAGCCCCTGCCTTCTCACAAATAATGAACAGTCCCTTATGTCTTGATTTGCCTTTGTTTGGAGATTAAATAAATAAAGGTCACTATCACATTATCACTTCATGAGCTAATGAGTTTCTTCTTTATTGAAAAGCCTCAAATTAATTAAGAATAAAAATGCAATGGAACTGTTTAGCATAATATATTTACAATATGATTTACAAAAAAAGTCCTTGTCCTTTATTCATTTTTCTTATATTTCTATTTTTTATTGCTATTTATTGGCAACATGGTGGTGTAGTGGTTCGCACTCTCGCCTCACAGCAAGAGGGTTCCTGGTTCAATCCCAGGAGGGAGCTCTTCTGTGCGGAGTTTGCATGTTCTCCCCATGTCAGCGTGGGTTTTCGTCAGGTACTCCGGCTTCCTCCCACAGTCCAAAGACATGCAGGTTAATTGGTGACTCTAAATTGTCCGTAGGTGTGAATGTGAGTGTGAATGGTTGTCTGTCTCTATGTGTCAGCCCTGCGATAGTCTGGCAACCTGTCAGGGGTGTACCCCGCCCCAAGCCTAACGTTAGCTGGGATAGGCTCCAGCCCTCCCAAGACCCCCAAGAGGACAAGCGGTTATGAAAATAGATGGATGAATTACTTTTTATTATTATTACAATTTTATTATTAAATATCTTATAAAATGTAACAATTCAATGTCTTGTCTGTTTGCTTTTCTGTCTTTTATGCACCTGATCCTTTTGATCTAATGCAAACATGTTTAGCCATGTTGTTTGTGGGGGAGACCAGGGTTGGTTGTCACACTTTTTACTCTCGTGTGAATTGCTCACCATCCAAACATCTTTCAACAGTCATTCCTTCATTAAATGAAAGTTTAAGGACCTGGCTTGAAATGGGTATCCCCTCTATTTTTACAACTTATAGTAACAAGTATAGTAGTAACAATAGTAACAAGAAGTAATTAACCATCAAAGACACTCTGACATGAGGTAATAATAATAGTAGTAACCATGCCCCTTGAGTTTAAACCATGAATTTGAACAAGGTGATTGTTTGAATTATCCTATGTAATTGAAGTAAAATGAGGAATCTGCCCTTAATTAAAGCCATTGTGTCATAAAAAAGTACTTATGAATTCAATTTTAAATAAAACAGTGAGACTGATGAAATGTTTAGATACACTTTTCTTATGAGGAACTATAGCAGCACTGTGTGTGTGTGTGTGTGTGTGTGTGTGTGTGTGTGTGTGTGTGAGAGAGAGAGAGAGAGAGAGAGAGAGAGAGAGATCAAAAACACCTGAGAACATATGGACTATAACATGTTTGCCATGCTGACTATCTTTGTGAACTGCCACCCCCAGAGCAATGAGACAACTGTGCCCAACTGACCTACTGACAAACAGTTTAAGCTAGCTTTAGCTTGCTAGCTTAAAGTTGACTCAATCAAAGCTATTACCTCCAACTTTTTAATACGAGTTTGATTTATAAATGACTAATAACCTACAAGCTTTTAATACAAAAACAACACCCACATGAAAAATTACTCTGACCCATAAAAATTAAAAAGAAAATGTCTTCACCTCACTGTTTTGTGTGTGTTCCACACAATGACCAGTGCAAAACTGAGCAGGATGTCAGGCTAACTGTTTGATATCAACACAGTGTCACAGCGCCCTCTATGTGGCTGTGATAAGCACAGTGACAACAACTCCTTTGACAACCAACCCCTCCATGAAAAATGTAAAAAAAATATATATATAAACAATAATAACTCATCAACCTCCTTCATAACAAAGCTAGTGACCGGAAATCAGGCAATTTTACCTTCAAACTGGAATGTAGGAAAAAAAATTGAAAACTATCAAAAGACAATCTGGGAACACTGCAGCTGTATTTTAGTTTACTTGTGAATCAGAATCTTTCCAATTAAATCTTTTCGCACTTATACTCTTTCCAAAAGTTGTGTAAGTACAACGAATTTTATTTTGAAACGTTTATCCGGAAGTTGTATTTCTTTTTTTTAACTCTAAAATTAGGTGCGCGTGGTGAGGAACAAGAAGCCGGGGAGATCTGCCGCTAACAGGTGGGAAACTACTCTAAACTAGCTAGATATTGTTGCTTTATAAACACTGGACCATATAATAGATTGTCCAGTAGTTTCTTATACTACATGTTTAGTAAAAAAAAGTATAAATGTATCATAAGAAACGTTTTGTTCAAGTTGGGTCAGGACGAACTCAGTTTAATGGCACTTTGTTAATGAGAAAACATGAATACTTGTGACAGAAAAACCTGCAACAGAGTCTCATATGTTTTATTTTAAGCGTTAAACACTTTGTACACTTAAATAATGTTTCTCGTAGCCACAGTCTCCTCTCACTGAGACAGGCTTCACCGCGGAGCCAACCAGTTGTGGTTGACATTTAAGTTAGTTCATAGAGGCTTATACGGTGTCATACGAGGTGACTGGCTATGCGTCTAAATGGCTCCAAATTTCAGTGATTCTGTACGAGTTGTCTTCACTTCTCAAAAGACTTGAATGCAGTTTGCCACTGACTCTACTCAGTCTGCTGTTTGCTGTTGTAACGGTTCCCTGAATGACCTTTAGGTCCCGTCACAGCTGTCAGCAGGACTAAAGGCTGGCAGAGCAGCAGAATGAACAGTGCAAGTTGTGTCCTGTGAGAGTTACACTAGTGTCCAGTGTACAATCAAGATAAATACAGCATCAAGATTAAGTTTATCAGTGAGATATGAGGTCAATGACCGGCTCAGCATGGACTTGCATTCTGGTGGCTGGCGGGTGTGTGTTCATGCATATGTGTTAGTTTGCATTAATGCAGTAAAGATAATATTGACCTTGTGTAGAAACAGCAGTACAC
Organism: Epinephelus moara; assembly: GCF_006386435.1. Lineage (NCBI taxonomy): Eukaryota > Metazoa > Chordata > Actinopteri > Perciformes > Serranidae > Epinephelus > Epinephelus moara. The sequence goes on along the minus strand of NC_065509.1, from coordinate 9,339,252 downwards.
ACAGCAAACATGAGGCAGGTGGACAGAGACCTTAAAGATGACTGCAAGTGGCACTGTGCAGGTTTTGAGGTGAAAGGTCACTTGTGTCTGATTGGCTGCCTCCATCAACCCACCCTACTGCCATTGGTCCTTGGACAGCTCTGCCAGTGCCCCCCCTTTATGTTTTCTGTGGTGGCGCTCGTTTTGCTGGCTGGTGCTCTCAGGCTAGAGTGTAGATGGACTGGCTGCTATGATAAAGAGATCAAGTGCTTCAACAACATTGATTTGATTATGCAGTAGCTGAAGAATATTTTCTAAAGATGCTGCATCTGCCCACCAAACTTTCTCTTTCTAAATTTTCAGAGTACTTTATTTAATGTGGTACTTGTGTATCCTTGTACTCAAGTTTTTTAGCTGATCGAATAAGATCCTTTACAAAAGTACCAATACCCCATTACCAGTAAACAGACTGCGTTTAGAATCATACTTGAGTGAAAGTACAGAAGTATCAGCAAAATGTACTTTAAGTATTTGATACTAGCCTCGGTAACTGATGTTTTAGCATGTATTACATGATTGTTAATACAATGCATAAACAGCATCTTACTGTTGTAAAGTGATGCTTTTTTTTAATGACTTAAAACACTTGGGTTCAGTCAAGTTTGTCTAGTTAAAATAAATGTACTGAAGTAGAAGAGGGCCTGCCACTATAACTAGTTTCCTGGGACATTATTGCTGGACAATATGGTGTCCCAGAAATAATCGTGATAAACAATATTACTGTCATTTTAAAAAAACTTTATCCTAATGATATAATGATAAGAATGTAAAGTTCATTGCTCTTTAAAACAGAGTGATTGCATTATCATGCTATTATATTAAGAACACTCAGACACTGGAATTTGAAAAATATCTTGAAATATCCTAAATAGTTAAAACAGAAATAGAATAAAACCACACAACCAACACAATGAATAAAAACGAGCTCTGTTAACAAAAATGCAGCGTCCGTAATAAAATGCTCAGGACCTGTGCCTGAGTCTTTTAAGTTTTTATTCTGGCATCGACTGAAATATTAGTACATTTCTGACGTAAGCAAACATGCATCAAACACGCAACGGACAATATTTGAGGTCATGTCAAACCAGGGGTCTTGGTGTTCCTGAGGGTTTAACCCTTAGGTATTTTTCCCCTTTTACCTGTTTGATAATCCAGCCTTTCATAGAATGAATGCAACAGCAAATTTAATCTTATTTTCTCCTTTGTCTCTCTCTAAGTCAGTCAGTCACTCACTCATCTGATCCACTGACTGATTGAGACATGTTTGTCACACCATACTTATCCACCTTATTCTTAACCAGCATGCTACCTTGCGTGAATTATGGACATGACTTTAGGCGCTGAACCTGAACCGGCGTTTTCCGGCAGTAAAGGGACTGAACAGTACGCTAATCCTCTTTGGGAAATAAAATGTGGAACACACCACTGTTACACCTCAGGCGGGATAATGTAATCACACCTCTGTCATGTCTGACAGCCATCTCAAAGCATTGGTTGTTTTCTTTTTTAACCAAGCACGTTAGCGATTAGCTTGCCTTGCTTTGTTAACATGTTAAATTTAGTAAAGATCTACTTCTTATTAAAGATGATTTAAGGTTTCTTATGACTTACATTTAACATAATTCTGTGTTCATTTCAGGTCCGTGTAAAGTGAATAAATGTGATGTTTCTCGGCTAAATTTCTGCTCATCCTGAGTAAAACATGATGCCGAATTTAGCAGCAGACCTCAGTAATATAGGGTAGTTGTAAAATAAATCACTTCAGGCATTTGTCTTATACGATATGATAGAAGTACAACAAATCAGTGACACAATTCCAGCCTAGATGTCGAGCATAAACACTTAAAGAACACAGCAGATGTTTTCCAAAGGTCCTTGACAAAATCTTAATGCAATGTGATTTTAAATGCTAATGTTTTCACAGTTAAAACAAATAGTCGAATAAGAGATTCATTAATTGACAGAAAATAAATCGGCAAGCTTGCAAGCAAAAACCCTAAACATCGCCTCAACTGTGAGGATGTGAGAACAACTACATATCTTTGGGTTTGGAACTGTTGGTCAGACAAATCTCGCACTACACCTTGGAATTTAGGACATTGTGGTGTGCGTTTTTCAGTATTTGGGGACATTTTATGGATCAAACAATTAATAAATGGACTCTTAGCACAGACCCAATGTGGTGCAACAAAATATGCCACAACTAAATAAGTCAACAGGACAGCTTCCTCGCTACTCTGCAGTTTTCCCCTTTCATCAGCATTTATCTCACTTTGTCTAATCATGTCAGCTACCCACACAGGGGTCAGAGGTCACTGGGGGAAAGGTGAGAGGAGCCAGCAACTGCTTGAACCTGCTGGCTTTTGCAAGGCACTTAGTTAGGGAAGTCAAATTTCTATTCATGTCTACTAGAATCAGATTGGCTAATGCAGAGATGAGTAAGAAAACAAGGTGTGTTGATGCACAATGCTGTATTGTGGTATTAAATAAATATGCGATTTGTTTAATTGTGTTGGTAACAGCAATCACAAAGATCCAAAACTCACAGTGATTCAGTTCCCCAACTTTTACTATCTCATTAATCTTGTCTTCGGGTCATTGATTGTTTACATCAAGTCTCTGAGTCAATCACAATGACTGTCAGCCAATCAGAGCCCTCCCTGGAGCCAGACTGACCTTTGATTGGTAGATTAGCCAAGGTTACACATCAGCCTGTAACAGGAGCAGTGCAAGTGTTTGGTGCCAGTAGTATATCTGTGCATCCTCCTTGTGAGAGCAGAGCGTGCCGGTTGCTGTAGCACCAGTAACGACTGCATTCCCAGGGACGCTGTCACGGGAGGTTTGGCTGGAAAAGGAAAGCTTGTGGTTCTTGTGGCTGCTTTCTGTTACAGGTGAGTGGGGAGGAAAATCAGTGGGAACAGAACGGCACACTGGCATACAGAAATAGCTCTGTGCTTATAGAGGATAGAGACAATGTGGTTATAGTTATTGAAATCTATAGATAAGTGCGGAGCGGTATGACCAAAAGTTTGTATCCCAGTATTGTTTAAAATTCTGTTGGTTTCATGGTGGCTCACTTTTTTTAAAAAAAATTTGTTTGTTTTTTGTATGACTGGGCCTTTATATAGGTCTATAGTGGCTTACTGTTAGGAGTACAAATATCACAAAAACATGCTAGGGGTGTCACCATTCTCCAAATCCACAATTTGATTGGACTTTTAATTTCAAAGTCAGGATTTGATTCACTTTTGAACTTAAACATTTTTTTTCCACCACTGAAAGCCATACCATTGTTAGACCACTGAGTCTGGGTTCGTAAAGATCAACAGATCAGTGGTTTTATGCCCTGTCATTCACAGTTTTAAATTCTTCTTTAAAAAGATAGGCATGGTAACAAGTTTGATTATATATTAACCATATTATGGGGGGAATTTACCACACCAAGGCCAACTTGAAAAATGAAAAATATTTAATAGTGTCAGATGTTTCATTCAGTTATGTGCAACATAAGACAAATAAGAATCCTCTTATTTTTATTTAAACTAAGAAGATTCATGAGAATGTAATCTCCATGCTTTATACGTGGAAACATTCATCATCAAATGAAGAATGACAGTAACAGACCTGTGGTCCCTCTATAATGGATGACTGATTGGATGTTGTAAACTTTGGTGTCAGGTCAAGGCCATCACATCTTGATGTGAACATTGTGTCCCTCCGTTTGTATTGTTAACTTGTAATGTGGGACTAAGGTCACTGTCTTCATCCTCAAGGTTCACATGGAGGTGGACCTGTCCCTTCTTTGTCCTCTAAAGACCTCAGACTCTGTTTCTAATCTGTTTATTCTTAAACAGCTCCTTCAGTCTGTCACCTCATCTGTGTGTTCACAATACTGAGAACCCCCTGTCTAACAGGAACACACACCATGGGAATACGACACCTGCTAAACTTGTCCTCAGAGAGTCTTTTAAATATATGATATAAGATCTAATTATACTGCAATATGAGCCCCTGTTATTATTCTATGGTAGTAGCTGCAGAACAGGTTGCTTGAGGTCTCTGGAATTGGCAGTAGAAATAGAAAGAAACTCAGTTTCGCTGGTGGTTTGCTTTGAGTGAGTAATGGAGTCAAGAATTTAAAAACTGCACAAGTGCTTTTTGTGCCACATAATCAAAGAAAGCATTAACATATTGGTACGCAGAGTTGTGTTGGACTGTGTAAACCCAGAACTGAAAAGCTGTTAGCTACTGTAAACATAAACAAATATATTGTGTCACTCTGGGTGTCTGCTGCATTCCACCAATCAGGAACAGGCCTGTTGTGTATTACCAAACAAGCCTATCAGGCCCAAGGGCTCAGGGGTCCCCTAAGCCAGAGCCTCTGCGTGAAGTAGCTGTTAAGTAGGGTGTGTGTTAACGTAGCATTTTTCAGCAGTGATAGGGTGCTAGGGAGCACTTCATCCCAGCAGTTCATAATGATAATGATGCTCAGTGTGTGGTTTTTGTTTCCTTGACAACAATATTGTGACGTTTACGTTAGCTAGGTAGCTAACGTAAGGCTATGTTAACAGGGCTGACTGCACAGTTATCGTCAATCTAACAACATGAGTGATAATAAAAGCATGACACTCCCATGCGACATCCAGTGTCTGCTGGCTGATCTTCTCCCACAAATGGGCCTTTCTGTTGGTTGCTGTGACAGTAGACTAGCTGAAGGAGTGACAGTGACGTCCTAGTCACCTTTCTGAAAAGTTTAGAAGTTTTCAACTAGTAGCGCTGGGAGCGGAAGCACAAAAAAGCGCTCCGATAATAGACGCTGGGCCGGCTGCTTACTCTCTCCTCATCTCATCAACTATTGAAATAGTACCCCAGCACAGAGGAAAAAAAAGTCCTCAAAAGTCCTCAAAAAGACAAATTGAAGCAGCAGCCTAAACATTCACTTTGAAGATGACACAAGAAAGAAACCATCATGATACATTTTAAGAGTGTTCCTAACCTCTCAGTTTATCTACAGGACTTTAGTGCTGAGTGCTCAAAGCAATTTGGGCCATTTAAGTACCTGCCCTGAAGGGGTAGGGAAGTTTTTTATGCTTCGGGCCCAGGGGCCCATTTAACATCATTTGCCAGTGGTAGCTGGTCCCTGCACCTGCTCAAAATGTGTAGTCTTCCAAGTTAAAGCAGAAACTCAGATGGCTTACACTTTCAATGTTTACATCATGAAGGTGTCAGAAGTTGCACACTAACCCATGAGAGGTACATTTTTGGTAAACAAAAAACAAACAAATCTGTTGCTTACACTGTACTACCAAAGAAAATCCTGGTTTATTGAAATTCCACCTACACTCCAGCCAAGCGATTGGTCGATGGGCAAAAAAAAAAATGTTATCTTCAGATCTAAATCTGTCTAAATCTGTTGAACACAGTTGGCCACAGTGCACTCCAGTAGTTAGCACTGTGTTTCCGTCAAAGAGTTTGTTTTGTTTTTCCCCTGTGCCAGTGCAAATTCTTTGCAGTGGGAGTGTCACCTATTTACACTCTGCCAGCAACGTTGACTTAGGACTCGCAAAACAACAATTTTGTCTCACCTCTGCTCATTTCTGTATCCTGAGGATACAACTGTATGTATGCTTCATAACTAGAGGCTAGGGTTGTGTTTAACAATCACAGTATAAACAAACCCAAAATGACACATGTGATGGCTTAGTGGTTAAAAGTAACAAACCTCCAAAAAACAATTAGGGACCATAAAACTTGCTGTGGGAACTTGTTAAATGTAAACAAATGAATGACCTGTCTCCTCCTCCTCCTCCTCCTCCTCCTCCTCTCCCTCTAGGTCCCCTCCTGGTCAGCTTCACTCCACACACACTCCTCCCTGTAACACACACTCTTAACTTTACCTCAGGGCCAACAGAAAGTGCTCAGCGTTATCAAACACAACCTGTCAACCATTTAAAACACAAACACTTTCCACTCCACACACAAGCACTAGCAGGTTCACTCTCCACAAGCACACACTCACCTTTTACCTCATCAGCAGCATCATGCTGAGCCAGGAGTTCTTGCAGAAGTTGAAGTTGCCAGTTCTGGCTGATGTCAGCCAGTACATCAGGAATGTGTCCACCCCAATGTTGGTCAGCATGGGAGCGGTGGCTGCTGCGACAACCTACTATCTGGCAACACGGCCCAAGGCCCTCCTGCCACTCTGCGACCTCAACATGCAGTCAGTTGAGATTCCGGTGAGTTAAAGATTTTTTCAGTTATCAATCAATTCAGTCAGTTATCTAAGGCCTTGTTAAGACTGGCAGTCTGAATCCATTTTTTTTATATCCAGATTGTATCTAGATTGATTTGCAAAAAGAACACATGAAATGTAGTTCTTGCAAATTAGATTTGATGATGTGATTCCAATCAGATTTATATAGATATGTCTCAGTCCGGCCGCTGTGGCTGCTCAAATCAGATTTCATGGTGTCTTTGAATGTGACACACAATGACAGCATTAAATTTAGAGTGATGGAGGTGCTGAGCAGAAGCAAGTGAAGCAAGTGAAGCAAGTTTATTATCTGTAACTAAAACTAAGGTAAAAACTAAAACCAGAGGCGAAAAAACATTTTAGTTCTCTGAAATAAAAATTCAAACTTGACTTCAGAAAAACTGAAAACTAAGTGACATGATATTGTGTACTTATAAAACTCATTTAAATTAGATAAAGATATACAGGAACTGTCTTTATTTTTATTCTTTGTCAATTTGGTCAAAATTGCCAACACAGCAAGCATAAGAAGGCAACGGTGCATATGGTAATGTCTACATGACTGTAGTCAAGTGCTTTTGCAAAGTGTTGTGTTTGTATTGTCATACCTATTCTGAACCTCTGACAAATACCCCCAAGCTATCAATAAAAAAACCTAAAACCAATACTGCAACTAATAAAAACTAAACATCTTTACAGTGAAAACTAAACGGACACAAGCAAATAAACTGAAAACTTACTGAAGTAAACTGAATTGAAAACAAACATTTTAAATGAAATAAAGTAAAATCTAATGAAATATAAAAATCATAATAACTCCACTGTGGACAGACACTGAAATATATTTCTCGTGCTTCTGTGTTGGAAAGTTGTGTCAGCAGCACTGCGTTGTTACCACAGCAACCCCTGCAGATAGGTCAGTGAGGTCTGGACACACAAAAAGCTAATTTGATCACTTGCAAAGAATAGTGCGAACAGTCTTTCTTAAATATACGATTTTAGAAACAACTATGATTTGTCTGCAGTATGAATGTATTCTAAAGGGTTGCAGGTTAAATGTATGGACTTTATCTCAAAAGCCAGATGAAGGCATCATTAGTTTTTCACACTGTAATTGTGCTGTTGCTGAAAACAATGAATGGAATGTAAAAACTTGTGAAAAATGATGAAGATGTTATCAGAACTAAAGCAGGATAGTTACATTGATCCATGCAGTGTCTCATAAATGATCATTGCTATTACTAAGAAAACAGCTAGGATAACCCTACTATATGCATCTGTTTTAGCAACAAATGCATACAGACAGGCACAACCCTGGCCCAAACAGATGGGCTGTTAAAGTGTGCTGTTACTGGTGCAGCTTGTTTCACTGTGTGCCCCACCCTTTTTTTTTCAAAGAGGCAATCTAAGTACACGCCAGTATAAACAAACAAAAGCCCCAAGGAAACGTCTACAAACAAGCTGGTACGATACTAACTAAACATAAAAAACTGCCAGGTATTAAACCTAATTGAAGTGTAAAGCCCATGCTGTGTTGGCTGATCTCACAGGATGTAAAGTATTGTCACCGACACTTTACTCACAAAAAAGACAAATGCATGTGTATTCTAAAACACCCACTTTAAGTTTGCTGCCAGCCCAGGTGCAAGTCATCAGGTCAGATGACACAGAGAGGGACATTGACAGAGACTGTCACAGTTGGCGGTTAATAAAATAGCCCTGCTGTTAAAGCAAGAATGAGAGGACACAGTGTTCCACTGTAGTAATACCACTCGTGCATGTGAGGCAAACAGGAATATGCAAAGGGTGTGTGTGAGCTTGTCTCATCATTAAAATATTTTTGCTGATTTCATTTGGTTGCAAACCTTCAGAGCACAAAGCCAAACATACCATGTCTGAGAAGTTAAAGAGGCTCCAGCTCTTAAAATTGAGTTGTTCAGGAACTGAAAATATCTATTTGGGTTTGGAGTTGAGGTCATGGTGTGAAGGGTCTTGTAACGTGACTTAATCACTGCATTAATATAAGACCATGTTCAGTGTGAATTCAAAAAGGAAACTACATTTTAGAACTGCAGTTTCATTTTTATGTGACAACTCGTTGTTGTATTCAGAGGCATTATGTTTTCATTCTGTTTGTTCGTCACATTCTTGTGAACACGATATGTCAAGAATGCCTTAAGGGAATTTCCTCAAATTTGCCCACCACTGAACTATTAAGATTTTGGTGGTCAACGGTCACTATGAATTCACAAAACATGAAGAATTCATACACTAATTATGACAAAATTCTACACAGATATCAAACAGGCTGAAATGCTGAAGTGATGACAGTTATCCTATCCAAAAGGGCAAAGGTCAAACGGTGACATCACAATGTTTTCTGACCTTTATTCAATGCCATAACTCAATAACTCAGGAACAGAAGGGGATACACTTGGTCAGATACTGAATTGGTGACACTGATTTGGGCTGTCCACTTTGAAACTGTGCTGATTGTATAGATCATCTGTGCTGCCAGGTTGAAGATGTGTGTGAAGCATTTAGAAATTGTAGCTTCTTTGCAGCAACATCCACATGTGAATGAATCTGGACAGACATGGATTTAAACTGTAACCTGACTGGTTGGTGGAGGCATTCAACCATGAGGCAGTAATTCTAGTTTTGTAGCAGCCAGCATTTCTACTTCCTGTTAACAGATATGCAGTATTTTTTATGTTTATTTTTTAATACACATGGTGAACTGTACCAAAAGATAATTAAAACATATATAAAAGACAATACAGCATGATATATGTATTTGTTAATCAATGTTCCCCTCGAAACCTGGAAAATCACACATGAAAGAAATGTAAAAAATAATGTTTTTTGGTTTAGTGCTGTTTTTCGGCGATTAAATGTCCAAGCGAGAGTCAAGAGACTGATGTTGGCATTACTATAGGATCACTCTTAGATTTCACAACCCATATTTGTTTATTTTATCAGGGCGGAGAGTTTGCTCGACGATCAGCTCTGCAGAACGGAGACAGTCACCTAACACACGTCTACGATGATGCCAGAACAATATATGAGTTCTTCCTCAGAGGGGTCCGACTCTCCAGTAAGTCACAAATACATTGTTGTATGACTATGGATGTATATATTTTCTGTTGTTGAGTTACTCAAGGGCCTGTCAGACTTGCTGTTGACCAAAAAGTATAAGCCCTTCCTCATACATGGGGCTCAAACATCATCTGCTTAAAGGGATAGTGCACCCAAAAATGAAAATTCAATCATTATCTACTCACCCATATGCCGATGGAGGCCCTGGTGAAGTTTTAGAGTGCTCACATCCCTTGCGGAGATCGGCGGGGGGAGCGGCTAGCACACCTAATGGCAGATGGCGCCCCAGACTAACATCCGAGAACACAAAATTGAAACCACAAAGTATCTCCATACTGGTCATCCGTAGTGATCCAAGTGTGCTGCAGCCCTGATAAGGGATGTGAGCACTCTAAAACTTCACCAGGGCCTCCATCGGCATATGGGTGAGTAGATAATGGCTGAATTTTCATTTTTGGGTGCACTATCCCTTTGATCTCCTGTAACTACACTAAACTAGTGCGAGACTAGAGATCTTGATTTAAGATAACATTTACTTTACTTCTACTTTCACTGAAGTTGATTCTTTATTCTTGATTCTGAACATTTAATATACTAACTTAAGATTTAAGAATTTAAGATTTAATATACTTAAAATTCTCATTGTTTTTGATTCCTCTTCTCTCCTCTTCTGTTGCTCTCCTTCCATCTTAAAGATAATGGTCCCTGTCTGGGCTCCAGGAAACCAAAGCAGCCCTATGAATGGATGTCCTACAGAGAGGTAAGAGTCACCATGAGCAGCTCACCTTATTAAAACATTATAGCCTCCGGTTCGACAGCAACAGAGCCAAAGGTTGACATGGTGAGGCAAATAAAACCTGCATGCTTTTATGTTTGAATTTAGTTTTTAAAAAAGCTTATTTGATGAATTGTATTTTATTTTGCTCTGTAAATGATAATTAAAGGGGAATTTCACCAGTTTTACCCATCAAGTCATGAGTATCACTTAGCTTGTTAAAACAGTCGTCCGATGTCCTCTGTGGCTCTGAAGTTTTGTCAGGTCTGAGAAAATAACCCAGGTTATGTCATCAGGGTTATTTTCTCAGCTTGAGGTGGGAGTCTACAGATGTGTAACAGAAAGGCTATGTTACAAACTAGGATTGTGAGGTTTAAAAGTCATGGGAATTTATGTGGCAGGAAGAGTTTGGTGGAAAATGCTACCAAGGTGCATTATGGGAATTGTAGGTTCCAGTATTTTCAAAGATTTACCCATACCAGTCATGAAAAGTCAGGATATCTCAGCTTCTGCTGCACAAACATTAACCATTAAAAGAATTCCTACTAAGTCTCCTAATGTTATGGAAGTGCAACATGAAATCTCTCAGTTACCCCTGTAAATGTGAAATTAATTTTATTATAGCTATCATATTACTGTTATGTAAGCGAGGCATGTAAGAGGTAATGTTTAACTCTACTATCAGTAACATGTCACTTTAATATTCAACTCTTCATTGTTTTGATGTGAAGAAGAGTTTTTAAAAAAAATAAATAAATAAATAAATAAATAAAAAGGCGTCGCCTGGTAAGTGAAAGTAATTGTTTAATTCAGATGTATGTTACAAGCATACTGATAGTAAATGCCATTAACATGTATTTAATCTGGGCCACTGCATTCACTTAGTTAATCATTTTGAGCTTTGTGTAATATCCCTTTAATGTTTCTGTATGGACTATGAGGTTTTAGTGATTTAGTGATTTTTTTAACCACAACACATTTAAAATTAGTTTGCATTTACTAGCTATTACTTTTTATAGGGACGAGAATTGTTTGTTAATTGTCTGTCACTGATCGTTAAACATTAATTGAGCTTGACAACTATTGTTGAAATATCAATTAAACATTCCAGTGTGAACTGAATGGGTGAGTGAACACATTGTGTTTAGGTGTTTTGACTTATTACCGCCAACTGCTGCAGGCACATGCCCTTATGTTTGATTTAAAATGAGGTCAAACAAAGCTCAGTTTATGTCGTTGTTTGTTGCTGCAGCATTAACAGGTGTGTGTGTGTGTGTGTGTGTGTGTGTGTGTGTATTTCTTAGGTAATGGAGAGAACAGAGAATCTGGGTTCGGCATTTCTCCACAAAGGACACTCCAAGACCACCGATCCCCACATTGGCATCTTCTCTCAGAACAGACCGGAGGTACAGACATGTACCCTTTACCCATAGTGCCCAATTACTAGGCGTCAAATTTGCGTCAAAATCACACTCTTTCTCTGACTCATAATTCCGTTAAATCTGAACACATAGACACATGTGCATATTTTTAGATTCAGTGCGACTTACACTTACCGAGGATATTGTTATTTCCAATGTCCACTGCGCATAAACGTCAAAAAATCTGCTTAGAAATCAGAGCACTTCAGAACTTGCCTGACGTTTTCTTCAGTTTCTTCAAACGGGAACTTGTAAAAGCTAGTTCAGCCTATGTTTGGTGCCATTTTGCCATAATTAGAAAAAATGGTTCACACCCATAGTGTGTTTGTCAGTCAAGTCAGTTGGTGAGTTTGTAAACCCTGGTTCGCTTTCTTTTCACTAAGAACATGACTAGGCCAGAACCTGGTATATAGCTGGACTGTGTATGAATGTTAGAGGGCTTTTAATTTGAACGGATGGCTTTAAATTTGAAACAGGAAGTGGCGAAATAGTCACAGATGTTTGTCCACAGCACTGGCCCCACTGTGGCAGTCCAGGCAAAAAATTAATGAAATTACATTTGAAAAAGGAGAAAAGTATACTTGTGCACACTCAAACAACAGACAGGACCTACTTTCTCTGGAGCTGTACCTACTGATCAAGCTCTTTTTGCTCCATTTAACACAACCCTCCCCTCTTCAGCTCTGGCTGGTGATGTAAAGGCGGATTTATAGTTGTAGACTATCAAGTGGCCTACGCCATTGAGAGTATTTAGCTTAGATTGTATGAGGATCTATACATGTGCAGTGATGTATCAAGGTCACTATACAATTACACCGCCCTCAAGTTGGTGGTGGGGTTTCAATGCCATTGTTTTGAGTTTCTGTGAAGTGCAGTGAAGTTTGATTTATTCAACAAACACACCTAAAACACATGAAACATGGCGTAACCGCAACAGTAATAAACAAAGTACAGAACTGGACTTCAATTCGGCTCACAAGGTTCACAGATAAAGCAGTCTGCAGGACATGTATTCCCCACAAATCCAACATGCTAACGCTATAAGCACAAGCCTATGATATTTACCATTGCATTAATTAGCCTAGCAGCTAGCAGACATTTCCTCTACTCATAACAAGACACAAGACTTCCAATGCAATTTTATGGGGGCTTTATTGTCTTTACAGTTTATTGTTTCTTATCTGTGAAATAAAAGTAGATCAAAGTTTTGTTTCCACTGAGGGATATAGTGTTCACTTTACAAAACGAGGTCTTTCTCACCACAGTTCTGTCTGCACCTTTTCATTTCAAAATGGGGAAGCACCAACTCTGATGTCATCAGCCATTCTGACCAATGGTGTAACGTCATCGCTCGTTCATGGACAGACTTTAGCGTTTATAGAGCTGGTGCTACTGTTTTGGTCTTCACCCAAGTTCTGTTACTGTGTTCATACCTACACTTTATGGACACCACAGCTGTCTGCTGTTGTGCACATACAATCACTTGCACTAGATGTGCTCCCTTTATCCACTGCTCATTTTTTGCTCATTTTCATTCACTGCTGCTCATTATTATCCACTTCCTATTATTTTCATCATTATTATTATTATTATTATTATTATTATTATTGTTATTTATCGCCGTCTCTTGTATTTTTGTACTTATTTGCATGCCTAGTTATTTAAGTTTTTTAAGTTTAATTTTGAAATCTTTAATCTGACTCTTTCTCCTTGACTGCTGTAACACTGGAATTTCTCAATTATGGGATCAATAAAGGTGTATCTTATCTTATCTTATCTTACCTGTTCCACCAAGAGGAAAAACAAACCATAGTCCAATTGAGGCGGGCTAAAAAGCGCAACTAAACATAGTAGTAAATTATCTGTAAAGTCAACAATAAACTCTGTGTGTGTGTGTGTGTGTGTTTGTCTGTGTGTAGTGGACCATCAGTGAGCTGGCATGTTACACCTATTCTCTGGTGTCAGTGCCTCTGTACGACACACTGGGAACAGAAGCCATCAACTACATCATAGACCAAGGTAAACCACAGCATCATCAACATAATCTCATACATTCCGATTCTTCATATATGTCAGTGTTGTTGTTGGTGAAGACCTTCATGTGACCTTATCTGTCTGTTGTTTCTGCAGCTTCCCTCTCGACTATAGTGTGTGACGTGGTGGATAAAGCTAACCTCGTACTGAACTGTGTCGGGGACAGGGAACACACTGTGAAAACCATCGTGCTCATGGAGACCCCCAGTGACGAGCTGGTCAACAGGGGAAAAGAGGCTGGAATCCACATCCTCAGCCTGCAGGAGATGGAGGTCAGCTTCGGTTATTTTACTCTAACCTTCCATTTTCTCTTGTTTTTGTTTCTCTTTAACTTAGTTCTTCTTCTGGGTCTTTGCATTGTTGTTTAGTTTTTGTTTTGTCATGCTTTTTTGTATTTTTGCGTTAATTTTCTTGCCAGCTTGTTTTGTTCTTACTTTCCTTTCATATATTGCTTTTGTTCAAATTCATTTAATTTGTGCTCTCTTCTTGCTAGTTTTCTTCTTGTGTTTTCTTCATTCCATTTATCTTGTTTTTCTTCTATTAGATTGTCTTTATTACTTGCTTTCTTGTCTTACTTTGTCTCTTTATTCCCTCTACAATGCCTTCATAAATGTGTTTTTCTTGTTGTGCAGGCCATCGGGAAGGCCAACCATCGCCAACCAGTGGTAAGTAAATACCGGCCAGTAAATGACCTAGTACTAGTCACCCCTTAAATGACGTGTGTTATGTAGCGATGTTTGACTGTTGACACCCCCATCCCCGCAGCCTCCACAACCTGACGACATGGCCATTATCTGCTTCACCAGCGGAACAACAGGTGACACACACACACACACACACACACACACACACACACACACACACACAGAATTAACTGCACCTAATGTAATTTCCATGAGTATTTGGAAATTCATACCCCATGTACATTCAGCCTCTGAAGATGCGTGTGTGCTTTGTGTGTGTTTGCTTTCAGGAAACCCTAAGGGAGCTATGATCACACATAAGAACATTGTGTCCAACTGCTCGGCTTTCATCAAACTGACAAAGGTGAGGCGCTGATGTGGCACTTGAACAGTTAAAGTTACAGTGAAACAAAAGTTAGAGCATCTTTAGTTTTTGTGATATAAGGAGCCCCTAAAGTCCCGAAAGATGATATTTTTTTAATTTTGTGGGCACAAGTTAATGATCTTGTAGGAAAAAGTTAAAGAAATATCACCTTTCGAGACTTTAGGATCTCTGTAGTAATACAAGTTTTAGAGGGATTTAAATCAACCAGGAGGTAGATTTCCTTCTCTGTCTTCCTGGACATTTTTTTAAGATAAACATCAAACGTGACATTAAACAAGAGATAACTAACTTCACTTCACACAGGGACACAGGATAAGAACTTGTAAAAAATATATTTATTACAGTGTCTGTAATTCTGCCATATTACAGGTATAACTAACATGCTGTTGTCACTGCTGTACTTCAACAGATTTACCACGAAAAAACACAAAGGAGAAACCAAAGATTAAAATGTAATTCAGGACAGGAGTAACTCAGATTTGGTGTCAGATTAAATATATCTTGTGAAAGGTCATTGTGACCGAAACGATGACTTTGAAAATAAATCAGTGCAGAGATGATGTGTGTGTATGTGGGAGCTGACTGTCTTCTTTGGAAATAAGTCAGATTGGCTGCCTGGAACATGGTGAGATGCAGTGACAGCACAGATAGACAGCAAAGTAAACAAAACAGAGTGGGAGGTTAAAGCAGCCTGACTGCGATGAAGCTTTTATGCCTCCATGCTGGTGATAGCTGTGGCCTTAGGCATTATGTTTTCAGGCGGTCTGTCTGTCACATTCTTGTGAACACATTATCTCAAGAATGCCTCAAGGAAATGTCTTTAAATTTGGGACAAATATTTGGTCAGGCTCAAGGATGAACTTATTAGATTTTGGTTGTCAAAGGTCAAGGTCACTGTGACCTAGCAATTGTCTCATTCTTGTGAACATTATGGGCTCTAGTTTCGCAGACTGGGCGCGGCGGAGGCGCAGCGCACCTGCGCTTCGCCAACTGGGTGTGGCCAGGCGGATTTTGCAAGTTTGGGACAGTTTGCTACTCATCTTTCCCACCTCCGTCCCTCCTACCTGCGCAAGTCGGAAAGAGGGAGGAGAGAAGGCGTGGAGTGGGTTTTACACAGCCCATTCACATCACACCAATCAAATGAGCCCCTTTCCTCACCCTTAAATGCGTCGTGCGAAGGCGTAATGAGAGTTTACTCAATTTGCCATGGCGAAAGAGAGCAGCAGCGTCAGACGGCCAAACTTCTCCCAGGAGGAAACTGATGTTTTGGTCTGGGAGGTCCAAGCTCCCAGTGTCCGAATATACGGAACTGCGAGCAGACCTCCACGGGCTGATGATGCAAAGGTAGCCTGGGAGGAGGTCACCACAATTGTAAATCAATGTTGCGTTTCTCGCGTGCGCGCGCTCTCTCTTTCTCTCTCGCAGTCTCACTCTGTTTCTTTTCTTTTGACTTTTCTAAGATGACAGATGCTGAATATATACTCCCTATCTGATGCTGTGGCTGTTTGTGGTTGGCTGAGAGGGATGTGAACTCATTAGTTTGCAGCTGTGTTAATCAAATCAAGTTGGGTTTCCATTACACATGCCAAACGTGCCAATCCCCTTTGATCTGACATCAGATGTGACGAGACAGTCGATATAGAGATACATTTATGTGCTGACTGCAGATAGCTGCATTGAATAGTGGTTTTTGTGGCTATTTGTTGCATCATTAATGTGCCTGATATTCTGGAAACCTGCCTGTGAGGTTTTGGTGATGTGTGCGCACTGTCCGCCGATCAGCCAAACTTCGGCTTACACCGGCTGCGCTCCCCCTGCGCTGACAGTAGACCTGGTTTCAGCTGGCAAGCTTTTAGCGCACCTTCGGCGAAGCCTTTTGGCACGAAACTGTCACTGCGCCAAGCTGGATTGTCGACACCTCCCCCTGCTGCGCCGCCACACCCATCTCAGTGCACCTCGGTCTGCCAAACTACCAAACTGAGCGTGCCTCGGGTTGCGCTGCTCGAAACTAGCTCTGTGTGGGGTTCGCCACCCTGTGCTGCGCCGAGAAACTAGAGCCCTATATCTCAAGAAGGCCTTGAAGGAATTTCCTCGAATTTGGCACAAATGTCCTTTGGGCCTCAACAATAAACTGATTGGAATTTGGTGGTCTAAGGTCAAGGTCACTCTGACCTTGCATTAGCCTCATTCTCATAAACACAATATCTTAAGAAGACCTTGAGGGAATTTCCGTAAAAAAGGCACAAACGTCCACTTGGATTTAAGAGTGAATTGATTAGACTCTGGTGGTTGAAGGTCAGTGTGACCTCAGAAAACATCTTTTGGCCTTTATTTCAGAATTCACACACTAATTATGACAAAATTTCACACAAATGTCTAATAGGATAAAATGATGAACTGTACAGGTGCCACCAAACTTGGTTGCCCACCTTGAAACTTTGTTGATTGTATAGACCTTCTGTGCTGCCGTGTTGTGATGTGTGTTAAGCATCCACGTTTATAATAAAATAATATTCATAGCCTATTTAAGGCATTGTCAACTGTCATGGCTTCTTATGAGTCTGAACAGACATGGATGTAACCTGTAACTGCAAATTGACTGGTTTGTAGAGGCATACAACTGCAGGGCGGTAATTCTAGTTTTTTTTGTTATTTTTTGTTTTTGTAAAAAGTGTCACCATAGTTTCAGAGGTAAAAACGTCAGTGTTATTTTTGAAGAGCAAGAGACTTTGGTAAACTCTTCCTTCTTCTCTCCAGTCTTATGTTCGGGCCAACACAGATGATGTCATGCTGTCTTTTCTACCTCTGGCCCACATGTTTGAGAGGGTGGTGGAGGTACAAACATTAACATTGATTGCTTTCTCTTCCTGTGTGTGTGTGTCTCCCTGTCTGTCTGTCCTTCTGTCTGGATCATGTCCATTGGCATGTGTTTGTACAACAATGTCCCCCCATGTGTGTGTGTTTGTATTTCTGTCTGTGTGTGCACGGGTTTTAGGTTTCCTGTCCAATATCTCCCAGTGACGTCCATATATCCTTCCTGCCCCTGGCTCACATGTTTGAGAGAGTAGTACAGGTATTGTATGTTCCCTTAGTTCCCATAGTCACCCTGTGTTAAAGATAGATTAATAATCCTCCAATCCCTGTGTGTTAACCTCTCTTAGTAATGGTTTCATAGTTATGGTGACCTCTTTGAACTTTAACCCTCTGTGTCTTTCTGGAATTGTTGACAGGCACTGATGATAGTGGAGGGAGCCAGAATCGGCTTCTTCCAGGGAGATATTCGTCTGCTGTCAGATGATCTGACCACACTAAAACCTACTGTGTTCCCTGTGGTACCCCGACTTCTAAATAGAATGTATGATAAGGTAGGTGGGCACGATGATGACAGGCTTACAAACAGGAGTGTTAGCTCAGATTTTAGACGAAGCACATGCTTCATAAACATTCAGGATAATGATGAAGCTGTTCTCAGTAGTTATGGCGAGCTTTTGTGTTTGTGTGTCCCTGTAGATTTTGGGGCAGGCCAACACCTCCTTGAAGCGCTGGCTGCTGGAATTTGCCTACAGGAGGAAGGAGGCAGAGATGAAGAAAGGCATCATGAGGAGAGACACTATCTGGGATCGACTCATCTTCCGGAAGGTCCAGGTACGTAGAGCCAGCACAGTTAAAGGGAACTATTATGTTCATTCTCAGATTCATACTTGTATTTTGCCTCTGATTTGGTTAGTACTCGTTTCCTTCATTAATTGGGTTGGTTAGGTTTAGGCATGAGAAGTCAGATTGGTTAGAGTTGGGGTAAGAATATAAGGGTGAGCTTATCGGAGGTGAGTGGGGCGAGTCATGCTTGTGCCATAGTAGGAAGAAAGATATTGACCGTAACTGAGTATAGTGTCACTTTCCACCGTGAAAAATCCCCAATAAAAATGTTAAAACCAAAATCTTCACAACCGGACATATTCCAGCAGGATTATCATCTGAAATCAGGAAATATAGGCAACCAAGATTACATGTTTCCCTGACGTTAGCATGTGGCTACATGTAGCAGTGTATATAATGAAAACACATGCCGTAGTGTGCTTAATCTCTATAAACAGACAAGATTATGGTATCCGTGTTCTGTGTGTTCTGGTTTCCATTTGTAGTTTGAGTAGTATTGACCAATCATATTTGAACGGCATGTGTATGCAGATGGCTGTTAATAAAGATTAGCTGAAATGACCGGAGCATGGAGGACGAAGTCTTAGATCAGATCTCCACTGGCTGCACTGAATCAGCACGAAATATTGGCCCTTGCCCCTCGAGGCTTATCATAGTCTGATGATAGCTGATGGGTTCCAAGATTGTAGCATGCCTGAAGGAGATGATCATATAAAGAAATCCACAAACAGCTGATGTCAGCTTGTCTCAGACGTAGAAGAAAACAAGAAGTGTTTGTTTACAGAGGTTTACTTCATTATTTGAAACTTTGGCCACCTTGTTTGATATGAACATGTGACATTGCTTAATGTTTAGACTGTGAACACTGAGTTATTACAGTGTGCCCAAAAATGCTACTTTTAGTCAAAAAGTGACACATCAGACTTTCGCCACAACTGCTCAATAAATTCACTCAATAAGCAGAAATATTTCTTAAATTAGTCCTGACCGTTTGTTTCTTAAAATCTTCCGCTCAAATCATGTTGACCTCTCACGTTTGGCCTATGTGTGGTAGTGATTTGTTATTGAGCTCATGCATGTTGTGTGTAGTTTCAAAATCAACCAAGCGTCTGAATTTTAGAGTCTTTTAGTAACATTTTTGGTATAAACATGATTTTTTTTTAATTAATTTGTTGTGGATGCAACTGATGCGTGTCATCGTTTATTAATGTGGTATGCTGCTATCTACAGGCCAGCCTTGGAGGTCGTGTGCGTCTCATATTAACCGGAGCTGCTCCCATCTCTCCTGCTGTCCTCACCTTCCTCAGAGCTGCAATGGGCTGTCAGGTAAGAGTTTAGCCCTTGTTAACATGTTATCTTGTCTCTTATCATCACCTCTTCTGGAATCCTGCCATGCACCACAGTAGGTAATGTGTAGAAATACTGCCGTCTGATCTGATATCATTTCCTCTTCCACACTCCTCTGTTCCCACATTTTACATAGCATTACTTTATGCATGTAGCAGCAGTGATAGTAATTACAATCATAGTTTTTTCTCTCTGTCTCAGTTCTATGAAGGCTACGGACAAACGGAGTGTACTGCTGGATGCACCATGACCATGCCTGGGGAATGGGCTGCAGGTAATGATAAAAAAAGCTTCTCAACATAACTTTTATATTCTTAACTTACAGCATGTAGCTTTGTAAAAGATGACTGATACTCTGCTTTGAAGTAAATAAACTTGACCTCATGTCTGCAGGTCACGTTGGAGCTCCTCTGCCATGTAACTCACTTAAAGTGGTGGATGTGCCTGAGATGAACTACCTGGCTGCAAACGGAGAGGGAGAGGTGAAGCACAAAGACAAACAGACGTCGTGCCTCTTATATATGTTACGATGATGTATGTCATTCATAAGTGTGTGTGTTTCTAGGTGTGTGTGAAGGGTCCTAACGTGTTCCTGGGCTATCTGAAGGACCCCGAGAAGACTGCGGAGGCTATTGATGCAGATGGATGGCTTCACACTGGAGACATTGGAAAATGGCTTCCTGTAGGTTCATTTATTGGTTGAGTTCAAACTCACATATTTTTTGTATAAACCTCACTTTGTTCATCTTGACTTTACTCATATAGCTACAGTCATAAAATTCTGTATCTCTGACAGCTTAAAATGTAATTCTGTGTGTTTACAGAACGGCACGCTAAAGATCGTGGACAGGAAGAAGCACATCTTTAAGCTGGCACAGGGGGAGTACATTGCTCCTGAGAAGATAGAGAATGTCTACATTAGGAGTGATGCATTGGCACAGGTCTTTGTGCATGGAGACAGTCTGCAGGTAGGTGGAGGAAATTCGGTGTGTGTGTGTGTGTGTGTACAGCTGGAATTAGAGTGATCAGATCACAAGTCAACAGCTCTCAGTACAGATGTAAATGTACATGGCCACATTCTTTCAGCAGTGTGTACGCTAATGTGTCCTGGGCCACATTAAAGGGCCACCTACTCAGATAACTTAAACAATAATTAACAACAACACATTTGGTCCATGTTTATTTGCATATAGAGCAGGGACATGAGATCAGATCACAAGGGGTCATGAGAGACACATGTGGAGACACTTTTCATTGCCAGGTGTGAGCTGACAGACTTTGAGCTGTCTGCTTGTGATTAGATCACCAGGACACATGATAAGACCAGGTGTAAACATGTCTGAGCGCAGATGTGTGTCATATTGTTACCTCTTCAACTGTCAATGAGAAAAATGCTCTGCCCACAGTTTTAGTCCTGACTCATTCTGATCTCTGTTCCCTTTGTTAAACCTTCAGTGTCTCTCAGTTAGGGCTGCTCAATTATTGCAAACAGCATAATCACAATTATTTTGGTCAGTGCTGACATCATGATTAACAGCATTACTCAGTGACTTGTGAAACATCATGCATCATCACAAACTTTTTTATTTAAATTTCTATTTACCATTGGATATTCTTGAACTTTATATATAATTCAACTGAAAAATAAAAAAAATAAAATAAAAACTGAGATAAATAAATGAAATAAATAATACACTATCTATATCGTAAATATACACACAGTGCAAGGGGAGAGGGAGAGACCCGGCGCTGTTGCCACAAGAGCCGTAGACTGCGATAACTTTTTCCTTGATGATGTGAATAAGTTGCTAAGTTTGTCACTAGTTGGTTGTTAGAAATAAAGTCACCAAGAGGGTCTGAAAAGTCGCTAATTCTAGCAACACTGTGAGTACGTCTGTAAAGGAGAGGTGTGCACTGGATTTATAACACAAGACAAAACAAGAGCGTCATTGCAAAATGGCATGTGTCGTTATTATCTTGTTTTCATCATCGTTTGAAGCCAAAACCATAATTAAGAAATAACATTGGATTAATTGCCCAGCCCCGCTCTTAGTGGGATTGGTGTACCATGAAACATGCTGTATTTAACTTGTAAACATTGTGTTTATCTCCAGGCATGTCTGGTAGCAGTGGTGGTGCCTGATCCCGACTTCCTGTGTGGCTGGGCCAAGAGGACCATGGGGCTTGAGGGCAGCTACCAGGAACTATGTGGCAGAGCGGTAATACTTCACAGAGTTTGGTCACAGTATCCAGTGACATTCAGACTGCATACATGCTATTTACACACACTGCCCACACTGTCAATCCATTTCCCTTCACATTAATAGAGTTAACCAACCAGTCTCTTCATAAAGAGCAGTGATACCAAGGATACATGTACACTAAGAGGTACTTATGCTGTTGAAATAATTAACTTGTGATCTTGAGAAAACAGCATTAAATAAAATAACAACTGTTCTTGGCTTGTGTACAAGACTGCAAAAATTGCCTGGAATGAGAAACTAAGAACTTGGCTTGAGGGTTGTGAGTTGGGCCAAACACATATTTAATCTTGATTTTATTTTTAGAAAACCATAACCCATACACTGAGTGTTAATTGAAAGAACTTATGACATCATCATTCTGAGGTACCTCTCTCTATCTGTCTGCTCAGGATGTCAAGAGAGCCATCATGGAGGATATGGTGCGACTAGGCAAGGAAGGAGGCCTCAAGTCCTTTGAGCAGGTAAAACACTCACTCATAATCCAACTGGGATTTGACGTACATTTTCCTGAGTGTCTCTGTAGCCTTTGTAGTGTTCCTCTTTGTTCAGGCACAAGATGCTGTTTTATCATGGTCTCTAACAACCTGCCCACACGTGTGTGTTCTTTAGGTGAAGGCCATCTACGTCCACACCGAACTGTTCTCAATCGAGTCCGGCCTGCTCACTCCGACCCTGAAGGCCAAGAGGAACGATCTGCGGCAACACTTCAGATCCCAGATAGACGAGCTGTACGCTGGGATCAAAATGTAGACAGAGAGGAGGAGAGCAAACTGTAATAATAGACACTAAAGCTCCACCAAAGGTGTTTTTAGATGAAGGGAAAAGGTAGAGCACACGTGGGGAAGCAAATGAAGAGATCCTGTCAGACCTTGAGGATTATCATCTGTTGAGTCCTCATGCTCAGTAACATGAGAAACAACAGGAACAGTAGGCGACATAGCTTTTAACAGAATTTGATTCAGAGCGTTTAGAACATAATTAATGACCTATAGGATCTATGGCACAGAATACATGACCTCTGAAGGTGCGGAGTAGATTTTATGCGTAAAATAATATTGTCTATGATGAAATACATTTGCCTAAGTCATGTACAGTACGAATTCAGAGATAATATGTTGATTTTTTAATCGTTTTTTTTGCTGACAATAGTTCCATTAAGGGTGTTTTAAAGGGAAATGTCAAAGTGCAGCTCAGACTTCTCAGGACTTCAGTGTCAAAAACCACACACAGTACCTCCTACACACACACACACACACACACACACACGCCTTTTAACTTCAAGGATAAAGACGGAAGACTCAGGCCACTAAAACGGGTTCACTGAGGGTCAAATTTGGATAAGGAGCCATGTTGATCACTGTAACCCAAACAGCTTTACACACCACAATTTAAAGTTTTCAGATCCAGGATGAGATTTATTTGTTAGATGTTGTTTTATTTTACTATGTTTATTGAGTTTCTTTGGTAGAGATGTGAAATCTCCTATGGATGACAAGATTGTTAGTGTCCTTAAATCTGTTAACGAATAAGATGAAGTTCAGTTAGGACCTGGGGAACCAGCAGAGTAAGCCATATTAAAGATAATCTAAACAAAGCTAACTGTAAACAGGGGATTCAGGTGCTTGAGAACAGCCAGGGAAACTGTCAATGTTTTAATTTATTTATGTTGCTAACACAAAGGGAAAAGATTTGCTGTAGGAACCAGTTTTCTTAAATTATTATAATATGCTGCCATAGGGTGAAATACACATATACAGTACATTAAAAATGACATTGTTCACAACCCGAATTAAATCCTTTTGAATGTTTGTAGTTTTAATTTCATGGGAGATCCTTTGACTATGGTCTTGCTGTAATTTTTTTGTTGTCACCTCATTTGTTTTGTAAAAAATTTAATTAAAAATCATTTAAAGAGCTGTGTGATCTCATGTCTTTGGCATCATTATGTACAGAAAAAAACCATTCAGATGTATGGTTCAGTTGAAGTGAGTCCTTTTATATTTACAAGAGATCTGTATGTATGATATTAATGAGGTCAGGACGTATGTATCCTGATGATATTATATTTGATAAGTATTTTATTGTTCCTATGCAGTGGACTAGGGAAAACAAATCAAAAAACATAATTTTCTCTTGTTCAGGTGCTGGAACTATAATCGTCTGTGTTTTGGGCCTTACTTTCTAATTGCGCTGCTCTTTATAAACTCAGGAATGTAGACTTTTCTGCTGTACTTCGCTCCCTTGAAATAAAGATCGGTCAGGACAAATATTGAACCCTTTCCCTTCCCGTAGGGCCGACATTTATGCGAATCCGCAGGGGGTGGATACCTTTTTAAACATTTTCGGTGCAAATATTTATTTTAAATAAAACGTATCCATATTATTTCCCGGCAAAATTAAACATTTCGCGTTCTAATTCTATCCTCACAAACTTTAATTTTGAAACTGAATTTTTCGTCGTAACAAATTGTACTACTGTCCACCCCTGTGTATCTGGAATGGTACAGTCCGGAACTTGAATCAATTCGCGGGAAGCGGTTTCAACCAAGCTACGGAGTGTTTACAAAACAAAGTCGCTACTTAGCTGAGCCAAAGTGGGTCCAAATGAGGTGAGAAAGATTAATTATGAGCTATACGTTAGCAAAAAGCATATGTATATATGATACACACCACTCTCGTTTGTTGGTAAAGTCACATTTCCTTAAGAAGTATGACGTCGCACTACTTACCTAAGTTACTGGGAAATTTACCTTTAACGTTACACATTACGTATGATATTAGTAACGTTAACGTTAACGTTATACACTTGCCTTACAAGCCGGGTCACCTTTTGTGCTGCTAGTTTCGGCATGTACACTCATGTACACCAGCTAAGCTACAACTTAATGAATTAAGTCGTGTTTTCGCCACTCTAACGTAAATAACGTAAAATAATTTGGAGTAAGACGTGCGTAGGAACAGAACAACAAAGTGGTCAAACTATCTGACAGAATAAGCCCCCATTGTTGAATAATTTCCTTAAAATAACCCCCGGAAATTCTATAAAAATTGCACTTACCTTGATCGAAATGGTTTTATATATATATATATATATATATAATGTAATATTTTTAAGTGGTAACTTAGTTCTCAAACTTTTTGAGTCAGGCAAGTTAAAAACTAGAAAATCTGTGATTGGACCTCCTTATCATAATCCCTGGGGTTGTAATTGAGTAAAAGTCAATACGTTTCTACTTTTAAAGGAAGAAAGGGGGTCCAATTTACTCAAGTTCAAATTCAATGAAGAGATGTCATAAGTAGATTTGCAACAGTAGATTTCACGGTACCATAACTGTCTCAAAAAACATCAGGGTTTCATGGTATGACGGCATTACAGAATTATTATTATTTTAAGTCAGAATGGCCCTTAAAGAAAACAGAAGAGTTTTTTTTCTTGGTTGAACAAACATTTAATTCTAAAATTGAAACTTGACACCATTTTTAATGTAAGTATATGTAAAAAAAAAAAATCTTCCTTTTGTAAATAACTAAATGTGAGATTCTCCATCCAGTTTCATTTTCTTTCAATATCATAGATAAGCAAATGTTCACGGTGTGATAACTGTCAACTTTCATATCACAGTATACCTTGAAACCAGTATACAGCTGCAACCTTAGTAATAAGATCAGGCTAGATATCACCTGAGGCAAAAAATCAGTGCAGACTCAGAATGACTGATATCAATTTGAATGTCTTCATCGTTCGCTTGTGTAACGTTAGTCATCCTCTGATGGTGTCTAATCTAAGATCTACTCTAGATCTAGTTTACATTACCAAAACATAAAATCAGCATCAAATATTAGTGTTGTCAGTAGTCTAACATGACA
Organism: Epinephelus moara; assembly: GCF_006386435.1. Lineage (NCBI taxonomy): Eukaryota > Metazoa > Chordata > Actinopteri > Perciformes > Serranidae > Epinephelus > Epinephelus moara. Next base: position 9,313,428 of record NC_065509.1, on the reverse strand, counting down.
CTGTAAGTATTATAAACCAACATACTTTACATTTAAGAGAGAAAAAAAACACACCATATTTTTATTACATTTTATTGCAACAAAAAAAAACATGTGAAAGGTATTACATTAGTGGTAATGTTACGACAGTATCAGTCAGGACTTTGTATTACAGTATTGGTCAAGATATTACATTATTCGATTTTATTACATTTTTGATTAAATTTAGCTCAAATTTGATTGGATTTAGATTTTCAGGCTCTATTACACTTTCAAAAATCAAACACTAGCTTGGAGTTGGTGGGAACTGTGCTACTTCAGCAGGGATGATGCTCAGCGACTCGGGAACAAGAGTCGTTTGGTTGGAGGTGTCACCTGCTGGTGGTGGCAAATATTGAGACTCATAATGATGAAGAGCCCATGTCTTCTTTGTTTCCACAGTGCCAAAAAGCGCAAAGGAGCTAAAGTGCTCCCTGTGCCACAACAAAAGAGTCAGGTGAGTTGGTTAATGGTCACTGTCGCATTTGCTCCACTGATTTGATGAACATTCCTATAATTTGTTTTTCAAAGGAATGAAAATGTGGAATTCCCTTGTCAACTGTATGTTTTTTTCTCTCAGTCAAAAACACAAGCAGGAAATTTTCCATGCAACATTCTGATGTCTATGTCTGCAACTGTGTTATCACACCTTGCTGTAAAGCTGTCCTAATTGACTGTAAATATTGGATACTTATTGTGCTATGTTGTGCTCACATCCAGAAAGGTTCATCTAATGATCATATGGATTCTCCCAACCTGTCTGCAATAGACATAGCTAGCTTCCTGGATGGACTGCAGAAAGATTCTGGTAAATGTTTACACTGTACTGTATCCATCTCAGTGTCATTGTGTCTCCTCGAGTCTTGAAAAAGCAACAAACCATTTGAATTTAACACCTTTTTGAAAGGGACCAGTTGAAGCCAAACACACAGCTACAACATGGGTGTTAAACTATGTGTTGTTAACGGAGGATGGATAAATGGATAAATAGTGCATTGTATTGTGTAATAGGTTTTCTACTTCTAACCTCATGCTATAGTTTCGACAAAGTATTATTTTAATGCAGCAGATTTCACAGTTACACTGGCAAACTCTTTTCTTTATCTTTGCCTCTGTTTCTTCATAAATCTTTAATGTAACCCTAGAGTCTAGCATAATGCCAAACCACCAATCCTGTGCTCACCAGAGAACTCTCGTGTTGTCTAGGTAACCCTCTGCACAGTACCGCCGTGGAGGAAGACTTAAATGTTGCACAGGAGGGAGGGATGAAAAGGGGAAAAGCTGGGAAAAAGGAAGTTCCTCAGACGTCGAAAAGTAATGTTAAACAGCGCGGAGCTGCCATGAAGAGGAAGGAGACAGAGAGAGACGGAGAGGATGAGGAGGAAGGGGAGAAGAAAAAGAGGAGTAGGAAAAGTACTGGAGGAACGTCTGCAGCGAGGTGAGGTCACAAAGAGGTTACTTCATAGCTTTTTTTCTTTTCTTTTAGAAAAAATGTGTAGAAAATTAAGTATCAGGTATAGAAAGAATGTATTACTATTATTGAGTAAAATAGTTAAAATGATTTAAAAAGAAAGCTCATATTCTTTCATACTCTTGAGTAGAGACCTATAAACCCATGTCAGTGTGTCAACAAATATACAGTTATACATATACACACAAACACACTCACATTTATAAACACAGTCATAACTTGCCCCCAAAAATACATCCATTATTCTTGGTCAAACACTAAGTGCAGTAAATCCAGTATAAGAATCCAAGGGACTGTTGGGAAGCAGGACAGGGATTAGAGAAAAGGCTGACAGAGACTTGAAGAAATTATGATGTGGCACATCATAGTCTGGCTGATGTGGGTGCACTGGCCATGCATTTTCTGTTTGTTAATATCCTGTCTTGCCATTAAACTATTTATCTGCCTCTGTGTCCCAACAAGGCCAGTGAAAAATCAGCAGGTGAAGAAAGGCAAGAAGAAGAAGAAGAAGAAGAGTGAATCAGGAAGTGGAAGTGCCAGTGACCCAGAGTCAAAGGTAAAGAAGTGAATCATGTCTTCAGTAACTCGGAATTGTCTTACTGGAGACATAATGAAAGCAACATTAGAGAAAAATGAGGAAACAAACATCTTGTGTCAATAGTTAAAGGTTCTGTTTGCAACTTTCAGAAGGGCCTTGTTATTAATGACTAGGGCTGTCAAAATTGCTCAAAAATGACGTTCGAATATTCCTTCTAAAAATAACTCATAGGTTCGAACCATTTGAATTTTTTTTTTTCGCATTATGTCCACATGAGGGCAAACTAATACAAGGAAACATACTTGTATATGTATTAATACAAGGAAACATAACTACTTGTAGGTATTTTTATTTCAACATAAACGTCTTTGAAAACATTTACATACCTACACATTAAAACACATAAAACAATTATCTATAACATTACGTTATAAATGACCGCGGACCTCTTGCTTTTTTTTTTCTCCACAATCGAATATCAATTTTCACATTCGAAGGTCCTTTTTTTTTTCAAATTCAAATTTAAATTCGAATTTAGAATATTCGTTGACAGCCCTATTAATGACACTGGTGACCACACTGCAGTCAGCAATCCGTTGCTCACGCTCGCACTCTGTTGGCTTGAGCAAGCACCTGAGCTGAGCCAAAACAAACAAAAAAAAAGCCCCAAAAAAGTTAATTTTATTATTATTTTGAGTCACATTGTTGAAAGAATTTAGTTGTCTGTGTTCAAGCAGGACAATAGGTCTCCATTCATTGCACGTCGGGCTTTCTATTTCCTTGTCGGAGATGGTGTTGAATTTCAAGGTCCCCAAAAAAAACAGGAGAATTTTTTTTCACAATCGAATCCCGTGCCATCGAATGAAGCTTTGAAGCTTTGAATTTTTTGGGTCAGCCCTAGACCTTATCCATCCATAACAGTATTTTGCTACATTAGCTAGCATTTGGTCGGCATTAGCAAGCAAGCTAGCGTTAGCTAACATTAGCCAGCTAAAACCACAATATCACAATATATTTCGCACGTCAATGTTTCCAGTGGGATTTGTCTTCTTACCAGGGGGCGGTGATTTACTTTTTGTCAGACAACACATGAAACAAGGATTAGCTAGCTATTGCACCCAGCAATCCCTCTGCCTCACTCCCCGCCACTAGGATACTACATCGCTGGAAGGAGAGCAGACCAGACAGACTGGCCAGCTCTGGTCTGCAAATTTGAGTTGCTGAAGGTCTGTCTCCAGGCTGTCGCTACAAAATGTATATAATGGGAACACAGCATGTGTGGATACTGCGTTGCGGTGGGTTGTTTGTTGTCGTTTGTAGACTCGATTTCTTAGCTAATGTTAGCTAGTATTGTACACTGCTGGCGCTGTAGCAGAGCTAAAGGGAGGCAAGGCACTTGGGATCACACATAACGTCAACTCTTTTGGATTTTCTAAAAAAAATTCCTCCCGAGTCTTTACAGTAATCAGTCCACAGGCTGTTATAGGCAACAAAGAGAGTCAGGTTTTTTAAGTAACGTTACGGTATGTTCACCTGTTGGCAATAAAAAACGATCACTACATGTTGAAAGTTACATACAGCACCTTTGAGTGGAGACTGTACTTACAGTATACTGAGGCAGTGTTATGCTGTTTTTTCTTCCAGGAGGACTCTGACGCTGGCACAGCCCAGCAGAAACGTAAGAAAGTCCTGTCCTCCTGTGAGGAGGAAGAGGTAGATGAGGACAGGAGTTGGGTAAGGAGCGACTTCCACAGATTGTTGTAGCCAGGAACCTAGCATCAACAGGAATGGGGCCAACATCCTGACTCTTAACTTTGTTTGTTTTTGTTTTTTGCTTTATGTTATTTATTCAGCGCCCAAGTCCAAATAAGGCCAGGGTGTATAGTCTTGGCACAACTAAAAAGTCTTCATCTGATAAGTCTAAATCTAGAAAGTCTTCATCAGGTAAGGGAAAAGAGCTCAAGAGGCTACGCTGCAAAGTCAGACATCACTGTTTACCATTCCTCATGAAACTTAAACAACCGAAACCTAATTCTTCCACATGAAGGCAGTGCATCTGGAGAAATTGAGAAGGCCAACACTGATGAGCAGAGACAGAAGAGACGTGGTCATCAGGGAGGAACAGAGTTAGATGTGGTGCTGGATGCCTTCCTTGACTTCTGTGACCAGTACAGGTATATTTAGACATTTAAACAAGTAGCCTCTAATCTACCCTTCCATTTCATGTCACCATATAATAAATACTTCTATTCTCACTTCTGTTAACAATTTTAATATTTCTTTTGCAAATCTTGCAGTTAGAGATGGTTACATTGTTTTGATGTGCGTTTGTTTTTCAGGGAGTCCGTGGAGTCTGCAGCAGTCAAACACTCCATCGATTCTTTCTCCTCCACTGTGAAAGAGGAACTATTGACAAAGGTCAGACTCTCAAAATTCTATTTAATATTTGATAAAGAGGAGTTAAAGCAAAAGAGAAACTGGACTCTGTGTAGTTTTCAAAATGTTTCTGGTTGGCATTTAGAGGTTTAGATTTACTGTTGTTCACCAGAGATAAATGAATATACTGAACATACACTTGACTCAGTCTGGGTGTAAAGAAATAGACCCCCAATTAGAGAATCTAGGACAGAATTACAAACAAATTTCTAAACTGTTTAAGCATTGTGTCGCACGTGACATTGTGAAAGAGTTGTTTGTTGTGAAACACAGGAAGACAGTGCTATGCTTTATCAGTTTTTGAATCATCAGGCTAAGGCTAATGTGCATGAATTCTTGCAAGGTGTTGTTGATTTAAAGTGCCAATTAGGATCTAAACACACTGGATTTTAAACCGCAGATTCACAAAAACAAATTGATAATTTATAACCACCTTTATGTGCTAAAAAAATGGTACACAAAGAAATGAGTTGTTTGGTGTTTTACTCAAAAATAAGCCCCTAAGACACCAGCGTGATATTGAGTCAACAATAAATGTGATCATACTACGACACAGAAGTGAATGATGCTGATTAATATCAGAATTTAAATCAAACTCATGTATGTTCTCTGTTTTTTGTCTTCCAGATCTCTTCTTTCAAGGAGTTTAAGGTTTTAAAAAGAGAAAATGCCAAGGTAACTATGACGACTAGGTTTTTGCTAACACGCCACTACGAAAGTGAACATGGTAAACAGTATGCAGTTAACATTAGCATGGTAGCACTGCCATTATGCGCATGTTATTGTGCTGATGCATTTAGCACAAAATACCACTGTGTGCACATGTCTAGCCTCACAGAGCTGCTAGCATGGCTTTAGACTCAGACTGTGTCCAAAATTCCATACAAGCATGCCATTTAGTATGCTAAATACACTATATGAGATTTATTTATATGTCGGAAACCTTAATTCGTAAACAATAGTACGTGAATTGAGCACTATTTCTGGTAAATAAAGTATGCAAACAATGGACAATAAGTTGGCATAATTATCCCACAATAGATGCTATACGACAACGCTCAGAGCAGACAGTGTCCAAAACAAAAATTTAAGTGCAAGTATTAGGTTTTACTTTGCCTGGTGTAATATATTTTTTTATTCATGTTTAAATTGCTAGTAGTGGTGTGAAGCTCAGTGCATCCAAAAGATACATTCTAATGTTAATTTATCACAAAAGTGTGCTTAATGACAGTACTCATATTGTGTTTGTAGTGCAAAGTATATGATTTGGATGCAGCAAAAGTCAGATACCATGGTCTGTGTTTACTATGTCCTCTGTCCTGTGTGTCAGGTGGGTTCTTTGATCCGTACAAAGACACAGAAACTGTTGAATGCCAAACAAGAACTAATGAGGTGAGAGGGAATTCAGATACACACACACACACACACACACACACACACACACACACACCAATTTTATTTCCACAGAATGAGATTAATGTAAGGATTTTGTGTCTATAAACTAAATGTAAATCTTTCTAAAATAATTCAGTCATTAAAGCATCCATGTTGTTACTAGTTATATGCATAATTAACACAAAAATGTCTTTTCATTGTAAAAAACAATCATTATTGACCTGCCTTTCCTCAAAAGTAAATATTCCTGTAAAGTTTGTTTCCATCCCAGTACTCACTATGACCTTTACACTGTGTGACTGGTCAGGGCCGAGAGGCAGGTGTGGCTGCTGCAAAAAGAGAAAGCTGAACTTAAAACCCGATTAGCTGATCTGAGACGAGGCCAAGCCTTCCTGAATGACATCAGAGAGCTCAACAGACAATACCTGGACTACCGACACAAACACCCCAAAGCAAAAGAGAAGGTAAACACACACATTACACATGCTCTGATGATGTGAATAATGACTTTAGAAATAATGGAAATCATGACCTGAATACTGCCTCGTTACTCATGTGTCTTGGCCACAGCTTTAGTAATACAATCTTTTTGTCTTAATGCACAGCTGATGCTTTTCAAGGGTTTTAATAAATCTTTCCCTCTTCTCCTCCTGTCCAGTATGGAGCGTCCAGCTTGCCGGCTCTGTTGTTGGAGACCAAGCATATTCAGGCAGCGAAGCATCAGCTGGGAGGAACCAATAACCGACTGACGAAGAATAAGACTCAGAAATAATTTGCTGTGTCATACAAATACGCAATCCACACAATAAAGACTTAAGATATTATGAGCAATACTAAGGCTGCTGGAACCTTTAAAGCCTTAAAGGGATACTTCTTTTTTTTTTTTTTTAAGTGGGGTCATATGAGTTACTTATCCATGGTCAATGTATTACCTACTATAGATGGCAGTCAACACGCCTTCCGTTTGGAGAAGCAGGCAGGACTACTGACACAGAAGCTCAGCAATGTACTGCTGTCAATGGAGTAGCAATAAAACATACTGTAGCCATCCAAAAAGGTCCCACCTAAAACAGTCTATCAGTTTAAGTGCATTTAGAGTATTTTCACTGCTTTACCTTTCCGCCAGACAGCAATTTCCAACGGGGAACTAAAGCAGTTACATTGCTTTGATTTAAAAAAAAAAATAATGATTTAACGTCGCTGAACACAGGAACTGCTGGTCAGAGTTTGTTTTCTTGTTATTGTGTGACATTGGTGAATCTGAGCTGACCCTATACACCAAAGTCACACAATAACACAAACTAACTAAAGGCCCAGGCACACCAAACCAACAGGGGGCGACAAGGGGTAATGGTATGAGACACACAGCTGCGACAAAGTCGGCAGACGCTCACCAATGGCCCAACTTTGACCAACGGTTGACCATTGGCTTGGAGTGTCAGGGTCTTAACTGATCAACACAGTGGTAGACCACCAGCTCCTGTGTAAACCAAAATTACTGCTTATGTCATTGGAGTTTGGGGCTAGATGTGGAGCTGTTGACAACTTCCCCGTTGGAATGGGTTGTCTGAAAGGTAAAACAGTTGTAATACTCTCAATATAGCTTATACCTAAACTGATATTTATTGTATAAGGTGGGATTTTTTGGAGGGTGGCTAAAATATGTTTTGCTGCTGATCCCATCCACAGCAGTGTATTGCTGAGCTTCTGTGTCAGCACTCAAGCCCTTTCCCCAAACTGTGGGTGTGTCAATAGACATTTCCTGTAAGTAATACACTGACTATGGCTAAATACCTGATACAACCCCTCTTTAAAAAAAAAACTGAACTATCCCTTTAATACTCAAACCAGCTTGAATTTCTTTGGATCATAGGTTTGGATTTAGAGTCACTGCTAGATAAAATCAATACTGTAAGTATTATAAATACAAATGCAAATAATAATAGTAAAAATAATGATAATAGGAGGATTTTTTTCCCCTGTGTTTTTCTTACAGAAGAATATAAAATTTAATTAGGGGGTGTAATTGAATATTTGTAGTCAAACTGGTTTCATTTGTATGAGTAATTTTCTCTGACAGATGCATTAAATGCTCATGTTCATTCAATACAGTATTTTCGGTTTCTGGATTCCTTAACATGTATTGACACGTCCATGGATTGGTCAGGATGATACATGACAGTCTTCAGGGCTCTGTGTGGTTTCTCCCGCCCACATAGGAAACGGCATTCCTGATTGGCTGAGAGTTTTAGGCCAGTACTTTGAACAGTTTGACATTTCCTTGTATTCATGATAAGGAGGGAGGCTTGCTAACAACTATTTCCACCAACGTCTCACAAGAAAGGTACGTTAATTTTGGTAAAAGTGTATACATTTTTAATTATTATCCACACGTAGCGTTTGACGAAGCGCTACTTTGTCGTGTTTGCTGTAGTTAAACAGGAGTGGCCATATGAGTTTGCACTTCTGGTAACTTCGCCCACTGCAGGTAACGTTAATGAGTTAGCACCTGGAATAAATTAGTTTAAAGATGTGACGTTGAGCATGTAACTGGAGAGTGTAGTTGTGACTTCATTCGGTGTTTAAAACTACAGAGCTGAACGAAATGTCTCTTAGGACAGATACTATAAGTTAGTTGGATGTCACCTTACGTTATATTTGTTGGTCATTTGTAGCCCTGTGAATCTCATGTGTCAGTTAACGTTAGCTAGCAGCGCTAATATGTGTCCGTTGTACTTTATATTTCTTCCTGAAGGAGAGAGGCTAAGGTCACAGTTCATATGTGAATGACCACACTGTTTTTGAATCGATAGAGGCATACAGACATGACGCTGTAAAGACAACAGAGGTTACATTAACCTTTGTACCAGTGCTCCCACTAACCTCTTTAACAGAGAAGAGTATCTGTGAACATTAACGCTAACGTTACACCCTGATATGCAGCATGGAGCTCGATGAATGTGTCGTTAACTTCAGATGCATTTGACAGCTGGATTACGCAGTTGGACACAGTTAAAAACAGAGAGTCATGGTGATAAAGAACATGTATCATTTTCGGTTCCTACTGACCAAACGTTGCACAATACAGGGCACTATTACAAGTCTTACTGGCATGTCAGAGGAGTTTCACTTACATCATAACCTAACACTATTGCATGTTGCCCACTGTAACTTATTTATTGCAAGGTGTACATATTGTTTTATAAATAATACATTTAAGGTTTTTGGTGAAGCGCAAGATACCATGGTGTAATGAAAGATTTATACATAATCAGGTACAGGTATTATCCCTCCATGGTGTTCACCATACTAACCACAGTAAAAAAAGACTAACTGTGATCAGCTTCCAGGAAGAAGTAGTCTGGTTTGAATCAGCCATCGTGGTTTTGCCCTTTGTGGTTCACTGGTTTTGAGTTTGAAGTCTGATTCTGTATGAAACTCAATGCAGAACATTTTAAATCAATTTAATAAATCTAATTAATAGAAATGATTAAAAGAAAAGCAGCAGGTCTTCATGTTTGCAAAGCTGGAACCACAATTGTTTTTGCATGGAAAAAGTCTTAAATGATTATCAGAATGTATTTAATTTATATTTAACTGACCAATCATTTCAGCTGCACTTGTATTTTTTAACATTGGCTGTGCTCAAAAAATTTAATTTGTAAAGTAACTAGTAACCAAAGTTTTCAAATAATACATTACACTTAATAAGTTGATGCCATTTGTCAAGGAAAAATATTTTTCTTTTTATAATCTTTAAACGGACGTCATTTACTTCACCAAAATTGCAAAGTAAAAAAATACATTTCCCCAGATAGCCTAGCTGTCTTCTTGGGTCTCTTTGAAATTCCTGCTACCATCCTTGATGGTGGTAAATAAACTTTTGTTCAGCTGCCCAAAACACCGGACAGACAGACCTCACTGTCACAAGTTTTCACTGGAATTGCTTTCTACTTAAGAAATAGTCCTTGTGTGGAAGGAAACAAGATCTGTGCCAAAATATCACTTGTGGTGAGTAAGCAAAGTGTTTCTGTGATTTTTGTGAGCAAACTTGTTACAGACTAGCTAAAAACCAATAAATATAGCAGTGTTTTATGGAAGAGCGGAGATGGGCCACCTCACTTAAAACAAAGACCACCGCCTTTAACATAGAATATATTTCATGTAACTGGGGGGACACAAACAATGGGTATTCCATACAGCACATGCCATATAGAGGGTGACTGTTCTGGTTGGATCTGGATGACTAACGAAATTGGCTAAACTACTTACTGTAACGAAAACCTGTCCAGTTCTTGGAAATCTAAGGTTTTTTTTGTTTGTTTGTTCTTTTGAGGGCTTTTGCTTTCTGTTTATGTCATGGTATTATGTTACATAGCTATTGTTATAAAAAAAAAAGGATAATGACATGTAAACTCCCCAGTATTGTTGGTCATGCTATAGCTGTCATTGTTATTTGCTTTTTTTCTGGAAAGATATTAAGAGTTTCATTCCAGCATTCAGCAGTATTTGAACAATTAAAAATAATCGTGTGAAAGCTCAGCTATCGAATTGTATATATTAATCAGTGTCAGTGGTTCTGAAGTTGCTTTTGCCGATAAGAGAAAAGGTTTGTTTTAAATGGCATTGAAAGTTCTGTAATTTCATAAACCTTGCACATGCTTTGACAGAGTGCAAGATACTTAATAGCAGGAAGTGGTTGAGAAAGATGGATTGTGAATCTAGAAACAAGTTGGTCTCTTCATGTGGTTCCTTCTGATCACTGTCTGTATGCATTCATGCCTGCAGGAACATGGCTGAGCCTCGTGGCGATGGTGGCGTGCAGAGCGGTGGGGATACTGTGGACGCCTTAAAGCTGTTTAGAAAGAGGTAATTATTGTTCGGTGATGACTATCTGATTGCACATATATTCTGTAGCTAAACCTGTATGTATTATCTGTTGAAAATAGAGTAATTAGTCCCATGCAGGTAGCATTTGATGACTCTGAGGGCCCTGCACACTTGCACAGATATTTTGACTTAGACCTCTGCTTAGGTTAAAGGTGGGCAGAGCCTTGCTGCACTCCGTGCATGATACGGATGATGTAGGTGTAGTTTGTCCTGCCCTGGCTGATGCAACAAAGCTAACGGGAGTGTGAGGAAGATGTAAATCAAACGCAGTCTGCACACTCCCACACAATCAAGTTGAAACAAGCTGTGTTCGTGTACTACAGGTGTGCAGGCCCTTTTAAAATTGCTATGTGTAATATTTTTATTTAACCTCTCAAATTAGTCAGTCAGTCACTTTCATACATAAACTGCTAGATGGGAGTTTCTGCCCTTGTTTTTCTTTTTGAAAGAGTTGAATGCCTGATAGATGAGAAAGGTGTGAAAATGCTAAATTTAAGATAAAAAAAAAAAAAAAAAAAGATTATGTCACATTGACTCAGTTGTTGAAACATTTATAATACCGGTACTTTAACACATCACCCTGTATAATGAGATATTCCAAAAAATAGGGATGCACATAGGAATACACATTCGGTATTTGGTGGAATAAGTTAAAAGCAAGGCCGAAATATTAGCGGCGCGGTTTTGATAATGCAATCAAACAGCGTGCTGTGACGGGCGGATTAAAATGTCGTGTGACGTTGCTAAACAAGTTCCTCAGATTTCAGACTGTTGTTAAGGGTGTGTGTGTGTGTGTGTGTGTGTGTGTGTGTGTGTGTGTGTGTGTGTACATTTTCAGGTCGGGTAAAGAACCCGCAGGCAATGGTAAGACTCCTGAGGAAGTGGACTCTGCCCCCAGCGGTAAAACAGCAGGCTCTGACCCTTTCCGCTACAAGATGGACTACCCCTGCCTCGGGAAGTGTCTCATTATCAACAATAAGAACTTCGACAGGGACACAGGTAGCTGCACCCATTCAGCAAGTGTCATACACACACACACACACACACACACATGCACACACACAATGATGCACACACACCTGTCTATTTCATTTCATGTTCACTTGAAAAATGTTCTGTGAATCTAATGATGTAGACAACAAACAATTCTCACATGTGTCTGTATATCACCCAGATTTCCATACTTTCTAAAACCATTGTCTAGATATCCACGGGTGAAGAATCTAGAGCAATGACCTGGCATGTTACTCCAGATTTAATCTCAGGAGCCAGATGCACAACCTTGTAAGAGAGTAGATCGATTTTAGATGGGAGATGGGATGACCGAAACCAAGATGGGAGGAATGTGACTGAAACCAAGTTGTGATTTCAAGCCTGTAACAGATAAAGTAGGTATTTTTCCACGGAGGACGTTTTGACATGTCTCAGTTGGAAGAGCACAGGTGTGAATCATAACATGAATGAATGATGGCTCGATTCCATTTAGCTGCTTCAGTTTCAGGGTCTTGGTAGTGTGCATGCTGGCTGACTGTCACACTGAGTACATTTACATGCACACTAATATTTTGCTATATTTTCGAAATGACAATGCGGTGAGTTTGATACTGGTCATGTACGTAAAGAGCATATACTGTTTGGATATTCAGACTTTGGCCTAATTCTCAGTGTAGCATTTAAAGACATGTTGCATATGCCGATATTATTCGGGTTTCAACAGCAGTCCTTGGACACCTGTAGAGCGAATTTGGAATATCTGTCTCAGTTGGGGTTTTCACTGCAGTTTGTGACACATGGCCTCCTTACAGTCAGGTCTGTGGGTTGTCATGGATTGTGTACATGTACACAAACCAAAAAGCCGACAGTTTGTAAGACTGTTGTGTAGAGATTCTGTCCAAAAGAAAAGCCCACATTTCTGATTGGAAAGAGAAACACAGCTACTTTTAAATATGAGGAAGAACTTCATATAAACAGGTTTTGGATATGTGCAAATTTCATAATCGTGACCTTTTCAGGAAAGTGGTTAAAGGAATGAAAGTGGGAGGCTGTGCTGGAAAACTTTGAACAAATTCTGGCGCAAGCGACAGCTGTTTCATTATTCCATTTAGATGTGGTAACCAACATCTGAGATTACATTATTCGAAGTATGTTCGGCTGCATGTAAACAGGAATATTAGTGGAATATTCCTCATTCATTTGCCATGTCAACAGCTTAGTAGGAATATTGTCTTTTTCAGAATAAGGGCAAAAACCAGAATACTTTGTGCATTTAAAAGTTGTCACTGTTGTGGCCTTTGAATATAACAGAGCCTTTAATAACACCTGTTCCTTTCCAACTTTGAAAGTCAAAAATGTCCGCTGTAAGGAAAAAAACAAAAACAAAAAACCTTTTTGATGGACCTACTTGTTCCACACATCTACTCCATATTTTTGAATTAAGTGTGCATAACTGGGTGCAGATAACAAACAAGAAAAAGCATTAGTTGTCATGAGTGCATTTGAAAGCCTCAACATAGCCATGCCACGTCTGCCTCCTCTGTTTTCACTTACTAAGTGAAGTCACAGTAATTAGGTGTGTTTGCCATTTCATTTACATAAACACACACACAATGAGTTAAGAGACAGCAACAGGAAAAGTCACTCAGTCTAAGCTCTCTGCTCTCTTTGGTCTACAATATAAAACAGTAGCTGTCCAAAGTGTCAGGTAGTGTGAGTTCAGAAGGTTCAGGTTGTGTTGCTTTAGTCTCAGACTCAGTGCTGGAGAGCTCACATCCCTGGTCATTGGACCATATTGTAGCTGCTGTCTACTGCATTTGTCCTTGTGTGTTTGTGTGTCTTTTCTTTAGGGATGAATGCCCGTAACGGGACGGATGTGGATGCTGCTGCTGCTGTGCAGATCTTCTCTAAGCTGGGATATAAGTGCCAGGTGGCCAATGATCAGACCGTGGAACAGATGAAACAACTGTTGCGAGATGGTAATAGAAGTTACAGTTTTTCATTTACTTGAAGTTGCCACTGTGTCAAAGGGGAAATACGCATTTTTGAAATTCATACATATTATTACACGTTCATACATGTTGTCCAAAAATATTAGTAAACATGAAGAATGCTCTCCTAAATGAAAAAAGCAAAACAGGGTGCTAAAACACAAATAAGTGATGTTATAGGGTATAAAGTCTAGACAAGAGTTTAGATAGCTAAAAAGGAACCGAGTAAGACAGCGCTTTCTCAAAGCTGTTTCTTTTTATGTGCGTGACAGAGGAGTTCTCTACCGAAAGTCTAAACAACCAAATATTGTCTGTATGGGTACATTTTCTATTTCAAAGCTAAAAACATGAAAATAGAATGAAATCAGTCTCCTATTCATTGTTTATGGAGACGTTATACTTGATGACATCACAAGTTTGAGACTTACTTCTCTGGTTTCTGGTTTTAGAGAGAGTAGCTCATGTTCACAAATACTGATTGAACTTTCCTAGGCCACGGAGATAACATATTGGAGTTCCCCTTTAAAGAAAGATGCTATCTATTCTCTTACACAGCAGAATCAATATGTAAACTGATTAGGTTATCACTGACTGTTGACAGTCATGTTGTTTTTCATTGTTGGTGCTCACTTATCAGCTGATATTTGCTGCACTTGTATAGACTCAGGAGCATGCAGCCACCACTAGATGGCACCCGACAAGGGAGTGAGGAAAGAGTATCTGGACTGGTGATGTGACTCTTTGTTTTCCATCTATTCTTGTGTCTCTAGTATCCATGGAGGACCACAGTAAAAGTGCATCATTTGCGTGTGTATTGCTAAGTCACGGAGATGAGGGGATAATATACGGCACTGACGGCTGTGAAAAGTTTGAAGAGCTGACGAAATACTTTAAAGGAAATCGCTGTATGGGTCTGGTGGGGAAGCCGAAGCTCTTCTTCATACAGGTTAGTCAAATATACCAGCGTTACCACACACTTGTAGGAGTTGACACATACCTGTGCATCTTAGGCCATCACTTGCATCATGTGTCTTGAAATGCTTGAAGAGGACACTGATTTCCAAAATCCCTGCTACCACTGTTTGTAGATGCTCGTCATGTAGTGTAAGAATTTATATACTTTGTCTAAGTTTGCAAAAGGGCTCTCAGTAGTAACATATGCTTCTTGTACAACTTGATTAGTGTAGCCTTCAAAACATGCCTGTTCGGAACGGGCCAATACTTGGCCTGTGGTAGTGCTGTTTGCAGCTTTCATCACAGATATCACAGAGATGTGACTCCAATTAAATCTTTCGCTTAAGGTGCTTGAGTAAATGATAACAACCACCACTGGTTGTTATTGTACATTTTAAACAACAAGCCCCATCTACAGAGTCTCAGTGCTACCATAAAACACCAGTGCAGTTAATGTACGCATACCTGGATTCCCCTTTAGGCGTGCCGTGGGTCAGAACTGGACGATGGAAGCCTTATCGAAGCCGACAGTGTAGAGGAGCAAACATCAGCGAGGATTCCTGTGGAGGCAGATTTCCTGTATGCGTATTCCACTGCTCCAGGTAACTTTTTTTAGTCCCGTTGATATTTCTGCCCTTTCAAAAAAAACTACATTGTATACATTTAATCACACACACACACACACACACACACACACACACACTAGCTTATATCCGCATAAAGCTGGTATCCAGTATGTTTGTACAGCGTTAACACAGTATTGTCCTTCAGGCTACTACTCATGGAGAAACACATACAACGGCTCCTGGTTCATGCAGTCGTTGTGCGAGATGTTGCAGCGTTTCAGTGGAGAGCTCGAGCTGATGCAGATCATGACCCGGGTCAACCGCAAGGTGGCGCTATTCTTTGAGTCCTCCTCCAACCTACCTGGATTTAGTGGCAAGAAGCAGATACCCTGTATCGTCTCAATGTTGACCAAAGACTTCTACTTTCCCTCATAAAGATGGATATTTTTTCACCTATAGAATATACTTACCTGTGAGCTGAGTCCAAAGTGACGGGGCTGATAGTACCGATTTCATATCCATCTATTCAAATCCTTCCATCCTTTAAAGGTGCCTGATTTCTACCCTCTTTGGCCAAACACTTCAGTCCTGCTGTGCATAGTTCATGTAAAACAGGATAAAATTAATTTTATTGTGACTTCAAGGAGAACCCAAATGTTCCCTCTCATTGTTTTTCATGATGTTTGTAATGAGGTCTTTAGTTGGGTTTTTTCGGAACCCTGAAGCATTTTTATTCTATCTTTGATCATCATGTGATGCAGAAAAGATACTAAAGGGTGTGGGGGTGTATTTTCAGTGATTAAGTAGTTGTGGAAATGTGGACTTCTACTTCGACTACACAAAGGCAATACTGTATAGTTATAGAATAAACAATGAGTTTACCACTTACAACTTATCTACGTTTTAACAGTTTTTGGATGCAATAAATGCACAAGCACAAATAGATCATCACAAAATATCAGGCCATAACACACACCAGAAAAAAAGGTGGTTCCAAAGGTTACATATGGACTCCTATCACTGTCCTTGTAGCAATTTAATGTTTATGTAGCTGTGATGATGGCAAGTCCATCTTAACTGAGCTGAGCAACACAATGCTAATGCTAATAATAAATAACATGAATACTGTTGTAGAATATCTGGAATATTTATTTTCTTTCTCAGGTGTCCATAGGTCTTGTTTTTATGTATTACTGCATTACCACTGTCATTACCTCTGGGGACGTCTATATACCTAAACAAGAATTAATAATAGATAAGGATTTATTTAGTAATAATATAGGTACATACAAGACTGTAGTCACTAGTCCTGACATACACTTACATTGTTTAGAATATAAACACAATAAAACTACACATTTATTTTCATTATGGTCCTCGTTACAAAAGGAAAGGTAAAACAACAGATCTTAAATTCCGTGGCATTATATCTGTGTTAATGCTGAGCCTGCAATGGAACTTTTTAACACAAAAAAATATTTCACATGCTCTGTTCATCTTATGTTCCATCTTTTGTTACGTTCTTTTTTCTTTTTTTTTTTTCATTTTATGTATATAGTCAAGCATTTCTCCAGAAACAACTCTAAAAAGCAACCAAGTAAAGAGAGGAAAGAAAACAGAAACCATAGGATCAGGTAAATCACAACCAGGACAATTTATTTGTCTTAATTATTTAAAATTACATTTGTTTCCTATTTACCCTGGATTAGCCGGTTTTTACCTTTGCTTGACACATGCTACTTGAATTTTGGTTTCAATATTCATTTACTGAGGTGTGGCTGAACAAAAATTAGGAATTGTAACAATGGACCAGTTGGGATTTGTTTCTATGTAAGAATGTATTGTACTCTGTGGACAAATCAATAAAAAGGATAAGTGGAAAAAAAAGTAGGTAATTTCTGATTGGCTGTTTTGTGTCTAGTCCGATGTCCAGTAGTCACTAAGGGAGCACCAGAAGAATGGTATCTGGATCAAGTTAATATGGAGGTTAATACTGAGCACTTAATATTTGTGGATAGTTGCAAATATGAGAATGACTTTTCTCAAATTAAATTTCCAACAATTTCTCTGCAAAGCATGATTCATGTGCTTTAGAATGTCCCATTGCAAACCAGGGATTTTGACACAAATATGACTCCATGCAAGTCAGGTAAGAAAGGTTAAAAGAAAACATGCAAAACAAACCTATGATGTACTATTTCACAACCAAGAAACAAAGTTTTAAATTCCAGTCAGTCTGCTGTTGCTTCAGAGATCCTGGAAGCTTTGTGAAAATGTATTTTTGTCCCACAGCTCCTGAATCTTGATCCAGAATCTAAAAGACTAAAATCTAAAATAACAGTATAGTCAGGTTCACTATGTCCTGATTTCAACCTTTGTTCAAAATCTTATGGGAGTTTATAAACTATACATTTTTGGAAAGCTTAGAGTGCGACAAACCCCAAAACCAATGTTTCCTTTCTTTTTTTTCTTTTTTTTTTAAAAAAGTCTCTGTGGCGGCCATCTTGGACTTTCAAAATGGCGACCATCAGTAACCTGTTTTTAGGTGGAGTTTAGGAGTTAACTGCAAATTTTTCAAGCCAAAGAAACAGATGGGACCATTTCCAATACATTAAAAGTAGAATCTGATGCTGCACCTGCCTGTAATGTGTTTTTTTAAATCAGGTAATTAATTGCTGTATCTCTTGTTAATGTGTCTCTTATTACTACACTTGGCAAGTAGCTAGGTTGTGTTAGCAGCTGGCTTCAGAACAACAACAACAACAACAACAGCAAAGATTACCTGAGTAGCTAGTGTTAACCACTGGTTGACATACCTAGCTAATGTTAAACACAGTAAGTTATTTAGCAGTTACAGACTATTACTTTAACGAGAATTACGGTGTCGTGCTTGGATGCCTCCGCATACCAGTCAAGTTTCTCTGACAGTTTCCATCCATGTGTGTGAAACATACCAGTCAAGTTTCTCTGACAGTTTCCATCCATGTGTGTGAAAACATGGACGCTTCACACACACAAGATCTATACAATCAGCACAGTTTCAAGATTAGAGTCAGCAATTCAGTATCTGAATGTTTACCCTTGTGTTCCTGAGATATGATGCTGAATAATGGCCAGAAACGTGCTTTTGCAGAGCATTATAGTGTCACAGTGATGTTGACCTTTGACCTTTTGGATATTAAGATGTCATCACTTCATCATTTTATCCTGTTAGACAATTGTGTGAAATGTTAGCAAATGAATTCTTGTGTTACAGCTATAAAGATGTTTTATGAGGTCAAAGTGACCTTGACCTTTGACCTCTGACCACCAAATTGAATGAATTAATGTCCAAGTGATTGCTCTTTGTTTATGTGAATATCTGAATAAATAAACTGTATATAAAGCCATGAAAGTAAACACCTGCATAGCTTGGAACTTCACCTTTTTTCTTTCTTTTTTTTAAAGGTGTTTTGAATGTTCACCCTTTTTAAAATCCAAAATGGCCACCATAGTGAGTTTGAAAAAAAATGGAAACATTAGCTTTCATATTCCTCATGTTCTAACAATTCCAAAAATTAATAGTTTATAGACTCCCCAAGAATTTTGAACTAAAAATACATCAGGAACTGAACTATTTGTTAAATGTTGCTGTTGTCCCAGGCTTCATATGAGCAGAGGAAATCTATCTGAGCCTCTAGGCTAGTTTATACAATGCAAAATGCCATACGCTTGGGCTAAAACATTAGCATGTTGTATTTGTGAGGAAAATGTGTCCAGATAAAGACAAGTGTTTTGTCTGTGAATGCTGTGAGTTACATTTGAGCCGATTTGTGTACTTGTGTTTGAAATTGTTGCTATTAAATCATGTTTAATGTGTGTGTTTGAAACAACTAAACTTTACAGCACTTCACAGAAACTCCACCACCAACTAGTGTTTAAGAGCTGTAACTGCAGAGTGACACAGACCAGCACAAGTATAAATGCTCACAATGGCGTAGGCTGAACAAAAATATGTATGTGGGGTCCAGAGGGTTAAAGTTGGATTTTGAGGAAGAAGGTGAACAAGGAACATCTCATTACTTCCTGCAGGATTCTAGCCTGGACAGGCATCGACTTAGCTGGTGTTTTAGTTCTAAAATATACTACTTGCATTTTAGTGCAGAGGAACTTAATGGTTTACTTTGCATGGACAGTTATCACAACCCAAGTGGCTGTGCAAGTCTTAGCGTAAAGTCACCTCAGTCTTTTCCCCACTGCTCAGGTAGCTTAACATTATATTGAAAACCCTTTTCAGTGTTTAATGATTTCTGGTCAGGAAAGTTGTGCTGATCGACCCTTTTTTTCTTCTTCTTGCTTCTCAAAATGCCCGGCCCTGACCCATTGCTGTGCAGCACCTATAATCATTTCATTTTTAATTCTTAATGTTAAGTAAACATTCAGCAGTTTTACTTTCAAATCCTTTATTTTGAAATCTGGAACTAGTGTCACCTGCAATCTACCAGTAACATAACAGTGAGAAGATAATAGTTATTAAAAAAATCTGGCAGGATTAAGCCAATCTGATAACGGTCTCACCAACCGAGCGACTGAACCAGCTGACAGAGTGAACTGTACCAACCGAGCGACTGAACCAGCTGACAGAGTGAACTGTAGAACTGCTGGTCGCAGCTAAAAACCACGAAGCAAAACACTTCTCTCAGTTTCTAACAAATTATGTATGAAAGGATTCAGCAACTATAAATCCCCCCATTATTTCTTTTAGTCATCTTTGCTGAGCCATGGCTACCTTTCAGTATTCTTCCAACAAAATATTTTCACATACCAGATCAAATTAAAATAACATGAAGATCTGAATGATTATGTAATATCTTTGTTCAACATTAACAATACCAACTAACACTAACTGCCCACAACCAACATGTGGCCCCTGGTGATGTGAATCTAACTGTAGGCAGGACAAGAAAGATGGATAGAAACTTCAGAAGAGCCTGGAGAGCTTCACAAGAAGTCACAAATGCCGTTCACTGTCATGTGCTTAGGGTGGATATGGTCTGGATTTCCTGCTATGCTCTCATGTTCTCTTGGGAGACATCAAAAGCTCATGGTGATCACAAATCCTTCAGTGCCTCTAACTCCAGAAGAATCCAGCTCAAGCTATTCAAAGACCCTCATCCTCCACTAAGGTCTCTTTTTGACAGAAAGGTTTTCAAATGTGTGCCGTACACCTTTTGTCACATCCCCTCCAAATTCATTTCTGCAAGGCTTGAAGGTCTGCCCATTGCACAGGATTTTTTTTCATATTTAATTGTTTCTGAAGGAGGACCATTACTGTCCAAAAATAACTTTGAGAATCAGATTCTATAGTTGTGAAAACTGTGCAGTCTCTGCCACAATGTGAATCCTACTGTCCAGGTAAACCTTTTTCTTACTTTTGTTAGTCATAGATTTTATCTGAGATCAAAAGATTATGATTGGTGTTTGATGGAGGAGGAGCCAGTCAGGACATTACTGACAGTCCTCATTCTCTTATAGTTGGATGGAGGTCTGCAGCAGAGGAGGAGTGAGTGAGGCACACAGCAGATGTTTGACAGGAAGAGACGGCACAGTGGCCAATGGCACAGAAAATCTGATGTGAAAATTACTCTTTGTAGATCTACAGAAACCTGTACACTGGTGTACCCCATACTGTATATAGGCCCACTTAACAACACACACACACACACACACACACACACACACACACACACACACACACACAGTCACATTTTTTTATTTAATTTTTTTTATTGTGATTGTTCTTATTTTTATGCACTTTGTGAAGCACCTTGTAATCTTGTTCAGATAAGTGTGATACAAATAAAATTATTATAATTACTGTTACTATTATTATTATTACTATTAATATTACTTTTACTATTATTGTTGATATTATTATTATTAATAATAATATTATTACTATATTATTACTTTTACTATTAATATTATTATGATTATATTATTACTATTACTATTATTATTATTATTACTATTGTTATTACTATTATTATTATTATTATAACTATTACTATTATTATTATTATGATTATTATTATTATTATAGCTATTTGTGTGTGCTTGTAGGTGCATTGTGAGGAGCGCCATGAATCCACCAGTACAGAGGAAGCAGACATTAACAGCGTCCTCTGAGCTGGTGGGGACAGGGCACCCCTCGTTTCGTCTGGAGAGTGAAGAGGGTGGGTGGTGTCCTGGGTCGGGGTGGAGGGGCAGGGGCATGCTGGACTCACTCAAGTGCTGAGAGTGGGTCAATGATCTGCTATGGAGCTGGGTCTTCCTGAGATGATTGACGTCCACTCTCAGCTGCCCCAGGAGCACCAAAACCTCAGAGGAGTCCTGTCCTATAAAACAGAAACACAAGTAATGAAGACTTTTGAACTCAGCTATACATGGAATGATATTATAAACAAAGAATGATACTCAACAAGGCTCCTCTAATAAAACTGATTCACATATGTAAAGTTAACGTTATCTCAGCACCACTTTATGTCACTATGGTACTTTTGTAGTCTAGTGAGGAGATTACTTACTGAGCCCACTGAATGAAACATGCCCATCACTCTCCATCTGGTCCTGGAGTCATCCATCTTTCTCATCTGGTCCTGGAGTCATCCATCTTTCTCATCTGGTCCTGGAGTCATCCATCCTTCTCATCTATTCCTGGCTTCATCTTGTGTGGGGGGGGGATCTGGTACACCTATAAATACCTAAATAAAAGAGACTTGGAGACTTTTCTTTCTGTTAGTAATAATTACTTTCCCTCTGTTTGTTGTATCCACCTCCACCTGAAAACACAGGACAATTCAGCAGAGTGAGCAAAAAAGACAATGACATTATTATACTGGTCAGTGAGACTTGTGTTGATGTTGTCATGAAGTCCTGACTTACCGTTCTCGGGTATAGCCACCTCTAAAGGAAAATAGATGACAGTATGGCATGCTTCATCTGTTAACTGGACTCAACCCTGACATCCCAAATAACTTCAGGTCAATCTCCAACCTACCCTTCTGTCCAAACTACTGAAACATGCTGTAGCCTCTCAACTGAAACACCACCTCTCTGTCAATAACATGTATGAAACATTCCAATCCGGATATCAATCAAACTATAGTACTGAAACTGCCCTGCTTAAAATCACTAACGACCTCTTTCTCTTCTCTGATGCCAGACACCTCAACATCCTCATCCTCCTCGACCTCAGTGCCGCCTTCTACACCATCAATCCCTCCATCCTTCTCACCCAACTTGAAACCGTCTTTAACATCATTGGCACTGCTCTCAACTGGTTCAAATCATATATCTCAGACAGACTTCAGTTCATCTCCATCAATAACTGCAAATCCCCCACTGCTCCCCTTCTCCAAGGTGTCCCCCAAGGTTCAGTTTGGTCCCCTCCGCTTCATTTAATACCTGTTCCCCCTTGGTCACATAATCCGCCGTCATGGTGTCCAGTTCCATTGCATCGTCAATCATATCCAGCTCCTAATCTCCACCAAGACAATCACCACTGCCACCCACTCAACCCAGACAAACTGCATCACTGAAATAAAATCCTGGCTTCAAACCAATTTCCTTCAATTAAACTGCCACACATCTGAAATTATCATCATTGTACCAAAAGCACTCACCAAATCAACCCATAACTTCACCCTCAACATCGCCGTTACCACAGTATCCACCTCACTCACATCCGAAATCTTAGCGTCATTTTCCACCATTTCCTGTCCTTCGACTGGCACATCAAACACATCACCAAAACAACCTTCTTTCACCTCAGGAACATCGCCCGCCTCCATCCATCCCTCTCCTCCTCAGCTGCAGGACTTCAAAACTCTCCTCATAACACACAAATACCTGTCTGAGCTCCTCCGTCATCACATTCCAACCACACACTCCGCTGTGCCAATGCCAACCTCCTGTTCACCCCCATCCGGTACAAGCACAAATCCTGGGGGCCTTCTCCATCGCTGCTCCCATCCTCTGGAACTCACTCCCCAAATCCATCTGAGACTCTCCTTCTCTCTCCGTATTCAAAAAATCAATCAAGACTCACCTGTTTAATGCTGCTTTTATGTAATCGCTGACAGTTTCTTCTCCTCATCCCTTCCTCTTGCTTGTCTGTTTTTTTTGTTGTTGTTTTGTCCCTGAATTTGTAAATCGCCTTTGAGTGCCTTGGAAAGCGCTATATAAGTATAGTGTATTATTATTATTATCATTAACTTACCACTGGAACATCCATCCAGTGTCATCAACTATAATGGAACAGGTAAAATGTAAATGAAAAGCCCTGGTGCAAGACGCTACCGAGGGCTGTGCTAGCCTCGCCAGACGGAAAGGCTGCCTGGGACTTTATCAGTCCTTTCAGGCACAAAGGTTTCACAATCACTGGTAAATGCATCCAGCAATATCAACTAGAATAAAATAGTAAAATGTAAATAAAAAGCCCTGGTGCAAGACGCTACCGAGGGCTGTGCTAGCCTCGCCAGACGCAGAGGCCGCATGGGGCTTTACCCAATCACTGGTAGATGCATCCAGCAATATCAACGAAAATAAAAGAGTAAAATGTAAATAAAAAGCCCTGGTGCAAGACGCTACCGAGGGCTGTGCTAGCCTCGCCAGACGCAGAGGCTGCCTGGGCCTTTATCTGTCCTTCCAGACGCAAAGGTTTCCCCGTCAGTCTTCATCAGAGTCGCTGTCATCGGGCCTCCTCGGGTACTGGAAAGAACTCGGCCAATATCTTCTGGGCATGGAGGAGCTGGTGCCTGAAGTGGAGGGTGCAGAGTTCCTGTAGTCCTCTTCTCCGCTTCTGTGTGTGGAGGAGCTGGTGCCTGAAGTGGAGGGTCTTGGCTCTTCATCGCAGTCCTCACAGGTCTTCCTCTGCCTCTTCATACTTACCTGAGGTGTGTTGCTGTCCTCCCTGCTCCTCTTGGTGGATGAGTTGAGGCCGGAGGCGGGGGGAGCAGAGTCTTCAGACCTAGGAGAGACTGGGGGCAGATCTTCAGGATGCTCCACTGGCTGTGCAGGACGCTCCGGGGAAGGAACAGGAAAATAACGCCATCCTGGCCGAAATGTGTCATCATCAACGTCCACTTCATCCTCTTCCTCCTCTTCCTCCTCACTAAGGGACCCGTACCCGGAATCTTCGCTCTCCAGGTCCTCCTCGGCCTCAGACTCATCCTCATCATCAGAGAAAACTAGGGGAATGAAGTCAGCAGCGCGTACATCACCTACCTGAACCTCACCTACCTCATCGTCGTCGAGGATCCTGATGACTTCAGAGAGGTCCTCCTCTGCCGGGCGCTCGATGACGTGGAACACACCACCTGAGGGAAAAAAAAAAATCAAATTTATAATATATTAGCCATATATTATAAGGATTTTGGATGAAGTCTCTCTTTAAATATTTTGGATTAAATTAACAGCAAACAAAATCTAAATTGTAAAACACTACAACATACACATATACTAAACACAGCTGCACTACATCTGTATCAAAATCCACCAACACACAAGGGGCTACACCTTCAGTAAGCCACACAAATAATAACCTTTCAGTGTTCGAAAAGTGTGTAGGATGAAGTAGAGAACTTTTCTAGTCCTACCCCTTTTTTAATTTTTTACTCTGTACATGATTTGAATAGTTTTAAATTTCAGTGCATTTAGTTTGATGAAAAGTGGGTTTGTTGGTTCTCTGTAAGTGGTCTCATTTATGATTCTTATGGCTCTTTTTTGGAGGATGAAGATTGGATCTGTGTTTGTTTTGTATGTGTTCCCCCACACTTCCACACAGTAGGTCATGTATGGGAGTATGAAGGAACAGTACAAGGTGTATAGTGATGGTTGATTTAGGAGATCTTTGACTTTATATAATATTGCAGTTGACTCTGATATTTTCGCCTAAATATACGTTATGATGTACTTTATTGTCCCTTAGGGAAATCTGTCTTGGACTCATGCGCTGCATACAATAAAAACACAGACAAACAGCACAGTAAACATAACAACAAATAACACCTCCTCCCTCCCCAGTGCAATACAGTAGGCTGTAAATAACATCAGATAACACATACATAATTTGTTGTCCATTATTAGCCAACTCCAAGAAATTTGATTTCAGACACTCCTTCGATTTGTACATCACTGATCATGAGTTTCTTGCATGATGATGAGTTAGTTGAATGATTCCCAAATATTATGAATTTTGTTTTGCTTAAATTTAGTGTTAGTTTATTTGAATCAAACCAACTCTTCAGTTTCTTCAATTCATTTCCTACTGTATCCAAAAGTTGTTCCAAGTTATCCCCACAGCAGAGTAAATGTGTATCATCCGCAAATAAAATTGTTTTCAGTGTTCTGGAAACCTCACACATATTATTAATGTACAATATCAAATACTGTGCAGCTCAGCCTCCTATAGTTTGAACAGATGATGGCATGACAATCAATTAACGCTGCATTATATACCATAAAATAAAGCTACAGTAACGATGTGATCACATTTAGCGATGAAAAAACGCCCAGTGGTTTGCAATAAACAGCGTAAATGTATTTCATATGCGTCGCACACATGCGTCATTACGCACAGCGCACCATGGCCACATTAATCCAAAAATACCACAGTGAGCTCTATGCAGACCAAACTACAGGTTTATAACACATTATTCAAAAAGTTTATGAGCTGCAAATCACAGTGCGTGTAGCAGGTGATCTCATCCTGGACGCAGGACGCACACACACACAGTCAGTCACGCAGTTAATGTTACATAACAAATCCTTCTCTTGTCTCTCGCAAACAAAATACCACACTAACGAGCGAAGTGCGTTTCAATATTAGATGTTAAAAATAAGTTTATTTAATATGATGTACTTTGAAACTAAGAGAACCAGATACAAAAAGCCAGGCTTCAACAATCAAAACAAACGGACTCAGGAGACCGTGCCCTGGTCTGATTACACCTGTGCGTCCTCACGTCCTGACGTTCCATCGTTGCTATGGCGCACATCATGATAACATTTTTGATAATGTTTAAAATTCAGCCTGGTCGCCATTTTTTTTCTTCAGTAAAACTCATCACAGATTGTCACATGTCGATAATTTGATACCCTCAAACAAAATTAGCTGTGATTTCAAATCACTAGGCTATATTAATTATTAACACATTCCGCACCTGTCCCGGTAGATTTAACGTTAACACATCCTGTCCATCAAATACATCAATTTACACGACAAATCGTGAATTAGTGTGATAACTAGAATGTGATCAGTAGAAATTGGCTCTGTTTTCACCAAATCTGGAGTTTTCCGACAGACCTAATAACATGCTGTGAACTGTCCAACTTTTAAACCCAAACATTTACACTCATTTCTACACTGATAACGCTTTGAGCAATTTCAGAGGTCGTGTCAACCAGTAAAATGCTAAAAATAAATCTAGAAGTTGTCTTACCTGGGGGGTTGACGTCCCTCACAGACAGGTGGTCCGCCGGGGGTCCGCTGGGGGTCATCTTCGGGTTTTCCACAAAGTTGAGTGGTCCGAAAGGTTGAAAAGTGTTTTTGAAAAAGCTGTGCTTTCTGCTTCAAATCTCACAGAGTAATCTTTCCACAGGTTGGTTCTGGTCCAAATCCAAGTGCAAAGTGAGAGATCACAATGATCTGAAGGCCTTATAAACGTGACCTCGGCCGGGTCACCGTTCTGTTTCTATGGCATTTGGTGTCATAGAAACAGAAAGCGCGTGCGAGTGACAGAGACAGAAAGACTGACATTTTTTAGTTATCTTTTCATATTTGTTCATATCTTCATTTTATTTTTAGGCTACTTGTTTCTTTTATTTTTCACTGATTTTCATTAGCATCTATCTCTCTTTTATGACAGTGTAGCTGCTGCTTCTGTGTAATTAGCTACTGCTACATGAATAACTAAAAACATTATAAATCAAACCATAGCCACCCTTAGCATTATAATGCAGCAAGACTGTAGCCATGGAGTTATTATTGTGGGGGAACAAATCTGCCAGGTCCACCCAATGTTGACACTAAAATGTAATAAATAAAATAAGATAAAATAAATCAATAAATTAAAACTCATTTTCTATATTATTTATCAGAAGCAAGTACAGCCTTTATGAATACAATAAATGACAGCTAATGTCTACAAAAATGACACATGCAGCACAACATTAATGACTGACACTGTAACACCCATATTCTAGTTTTTCATTTCATAGCACACTGAAAAGTAATGACAGCACAGTGTTTGACAGCTTCTGCTGAGGTATGGCAACACCACCTGGACAAACCACACGCAGATCTGCAGCACACTGTAATACCAGAACCAGCAGTAATAATAATGATAATTAGTCTAGTTTATATTTGATTATGATTATGTTTACTTCTGATTATTCTGGACAGCAGTAGGGTTGTCTGTTGTAGCATAGCAATATTGTTTTGTTATATATATATATTTTTATCAATATACTGGGGGGTGGGGGAGGGGTCATATTTGAACATTGGGGATGTCTCCCTCAATATATATTACAGCCAATGCCTTGTAATGCAGTGTTTTCATCTTTCCACCATTTGTGTGACTGTCTGAAAGTTATTAAGGTAGGCCATGACTTCTATGATCTACACATCAGTTTGGATCTATAATAATAATAAGAATGGGAATATAAAAGACAAGTCACAGGAGTAAAACCCATATACTGTTTGTGTACCACCAAACAAACAAGCAAATAAACAAACAAACAAACAAACAAACAAACAAACACATGAATAATCCAAACAGTGCTTGGCTAGCAATCCTTATCTCTTGAACAAAATATACACATCATTTCAAGTAAAGCCAATACAACACACGCTGTGCAAACTGGCTATAGCTAAGTGCTTTTATTCTGAAAGTGTCAGACTGATTATTAGTGTGTCCCCCTTAATCACTTTCTGGGCCGTGATGAGGAAAAGGACATTAAAGCCTTAAGAATTATCTTATACCATAAAACCTTTATAAACACAAACGCTAAGCAAGTACAACTGAAGCATTAAATGTTAGATACAAAAAGCTGTTAAAAGTCATTACAAGACATATGAGAGTCATCCATGGAAGAAGTCCGTCCTTTATTTAAGTAAAAGTAGCAATACCACACACTCCATTATAAGTAACAGTACTGCCTTCATCAGTTTTATTTGCTTAATGTACTTTAAGTATCAAATATAGAATAACTCCTTGATCCCTGTAAGTGTTGTATTATTGTACAGACCTGTTATTTGATTATAATCTCAGTGCATGAGCAGTGTTTGTTGCAGCAGGTTGAAGTGTAAGTACTTGATGTACTGTTGGATAAAGTAATACATTACAGTGCATCTTTTGTGATATGATTGCAGGAACCACAGGGCTCAGTTCTTGTCTCTGGTCTCAACCTGTGTCTTGGGCTCTCATCAGCTGGAGCTCGCCGACAGAGTCCCCGACAGGTCCAGATACTCAGCATGTTAGATATCTGGAGTGCATCTGCATTGCATTGGCAACGTTTGGCCTCACATCTTTGAACAGTTAGCGTTCGAGTACCAATTTTACAAGTGCAAAGCCAACACTGATCTGCGTCTTATCTAGAACCTCTGTTAGGGAGCTCCAACAACTATTTACAAGTGGCAAATCAGGGCTTAAGTCGAGTAGTGTTAACAAGGAAGGCACAAGGTAACATGGTTCAAGATCTTCCTCAAAGCTGAGGATGACATCACTGAACTCCGCACACCAGTCAAGTTTCTCTGACAGTTTCCATCCATGTGTGTGAAAACATGGACGCTTCACACACAGAAGATCTATACAATCAGCACAGTTTCAAGATTAGAGTCAGCAATTCAGTATGTGACCAAATGTTTACCCTTGTGTTCCTGAGATATGATGCTGAATAATGGCCAGAAACGTGCTTTTGCAGAGCATTATAGTGTCACAGTGATGTTGACCTTTGACCTTTTGGATATTAAGATGTCATCACTTCATCATTTTATCCTGTTAGACAATTGTATAAAATGTTAGCAAATGAATTCTTGCGTTACAGCTTAAAGATGTTTTATGAGGTCAAAGTGACCTTGACCTTTGACCTCTGACCACCAAATTGAATGAATTAATGTCCAAGTGATTGCTCTTTGTTAATGTGAATATCTGAATAAATAAATTGTATATAAAGCCATGAAAGTAAACACCTGCATAGCTTGAATTTAGGTTGTTGTTTTTTAAAAATTAATTTTTAAGTTGAATTAAGCAACAAGGAACTGCACCCTTTTCAGATTTGTTAGTGAGACCTAATTTGCTTTGAGTAATTCGGCTTTCCACTGTAAAAAAGTTCCTGGAAACATGTCAGGTCCAAGTGTGTACAGAGATGGAATTTAGATACAACATTCATAAGCTTATTTTGAGACATTTGTTTTTTTTGTTTTGTTTTTTTACCAGAAGGTGGCAGCATATTCAAGGTGGCACCAAACAAAATGACATCTTTAATGTACTGTCTTGCTGGGCTGCTTTCCTGGCCAAGAATTCAGCCTATTGACATTAAGGTGTGGAATCATAACACTCTCTGCTGGCTTACTATTAAAAAGTGAGACGTGTCCTACGTTTGAAACTTTTTGTGTACCTTGTTCCAAATTATCAACACATTACCTGGAACTTCCTGTCCATACATGAAGACTGATAAAGCTAATGAGCCTGTTATTGAGCCTGCTGTGTACTTTGATTTGGACAATTGTCAAAAACAGTTTAAATGAATGAATGATTGACAGTTTATCAGGCTTGTTTTCTAAGTTAGTGGCGACATGTGAACGTGCAACCACTAGAGGAAGCCAGAGAAACATGGAGAGTAGCTCTGGGGGGCTTTAATGAATCAGCAGTGCTATTCCAGGAACTGAAATTCTGGCTGCATTTAACCCTTGGTGTACAGATAACATGCATCGCATACAAAATAAATAAGGTTTTCTCCATGGTGTGTGTGTCTGCAGATGAGCAGGTGCCATGTTTGACTCCAGCTGCCACTCTTGTCTCTGTGTATCTCAATAATTTAAAGGGTTTTTGGTTAAATCCCTCTTTATGTATAATACACACTAAATGTATGATGTGAGATATAACTGTGCTTCTACCTGGATATATTCCCTCCTGTCTATATTGCTGCTCTTGTTTTTGACCCATCAGTCTTGTTGTTAATGTGTAAACTTCCTCTATTAGTTTACCTAGTCTTGGCTGCAGTGTGTGTGTGTGTGTGTGTGTGTGTTAGAGATAACCCTGAATCTGCCAGTCCAGAGGGCTGTGTCCTGACAGTATGACTGCTCTTAACAGCCTCCTGATATCGTTAGCACGTATTTAGTTTGTAGGTAGTACATAACAGTGTTTTTCAAACATCATATTTTCAGTTCCTGTATTTTCAAAAGCTAGTTTCTCTTTGTTGTAAACAGAAAGGGCCATGCACGGGGCAAAGTGTGGCTGAAATGACAGGAATTTCATGATCAGAACCTTATCTAAAAATGCATATGTATGCTGCATGTCAAGCGTGGATAGCTGCTATTCATACATTATGTTTTTTATTTTAAAGTGCATAAAATTAAATAATTCATAACATTAGATAGGATATAAATGCCATTGTTGAACTTTTGCAGAACTGAAAAACTGTAATATAACTTTGGGGTTTATCTACATGTAAATACTATTACAAATTAATAATAAATTCACATTATTTGTATTGTATTAGCAATATCATGATTTACTATTTAGACACAGTTGCGTTTTTAATCATGCACACATTTTCATCAGAAACTGCAACGGTGCAGTTTTAGTCTATAAGCAGACTTCCTTATTGAAACTCTTGTGTTCAGTTTAAAGTGCACTTTGGCCTTTTTCTTTAACCCATTTTTAACCATGGGACAAAGGACACAGGCAAATATAGTGAAAATGTGAATCTTCCAAATAACTGCAGGTGGGGCGTCTAATCACACACACATGCACATGTACACTTGCTTAAAGTTTCTTGTTTCGTTTCCAGCTTCAGCCATGCAGAAATGGGGAGATTGTGGAGAGGAGGGGAGGAGGAGAGGTTAGAGGAAGTGAAAATGAAATCCAGCTCAAAGATCGTCTATGCTTCAACAGAAAACGATGGGCCGGCAGTTTTCCCCATGTGCTCCTCTGCAGTTAGACTACATTACTAGTGGTGGTTCACACTGTTTTTTTACTCAATCTTTCATCCTTTTAATAGAAGGCATTAATAGTATTTGTCATGTTTGGTAATTTAGCTGTGTACAGGTGGAATATCAACCGTATAGACAGTGTCTGAGGTGCATGGGGGAACATAAAAAGGCAAACCATAACCAAAAGATATAAAAGACACAGGGGCGTTGAAGTTGAGGAAAAGTGGGACAGATTATCCAGGCCCCCCATGGGAGGGGGGCTCAAAAAGCCTGGAATGATAAGGGTTGTTTTTGTTTGATTTTTTAATTTTATTTCTAAGTAATTAGTGCCATAACTAAATTAAAATTGGCTAAATAAATTGGTTGAGAGACTGATCGTTGTGTAAAAAAACAGCTGAAGCTCTGTAAGGCCCCTCCCACCCAGATGTCTCTAAATGCAGTTAAATACAAGCTAGTGACTGCTTATGTTGCATGGAACACCAATATACACTGTCAGTGCCAAAAAGGAAAATAACTAAAGAAAGACAGGAAGGAAGGAAAGGTATAGAGAGCAAATAGACTCGGTGAAAAAAGAAAATTAAAGGTGTATGAGTGAGACATGGATCGAGAGATAGACTATGTAAAGCTCAGAATTTGGTGCTATGTCCCCGATAAGAAATTAAATGACACAGAATAACTAAAATTTCTAACTAGGTATTTCACCAAAACTATACGATCATAAATGATACTGCTTGGTAATATGCTGAAGCACATTTGCCACACCAATACAAGACAATGCATTAGTGCATTCAAACTCTTGTTTTGCACTACAGTTGTCTCATAGGCTATTGGTATGGCAATGTGCTTAATCCAACACATACATGGTGTAATTTAATTTTTAATTCTATATACTGATTGGCTGATAATGCAACATGTTCCAGGGATGACAGATGAAAAAAGCCTTCTTGCAAATACTAGTGTATTTACATATATAATTATAAGAATGCAAGGCTGTAGCCAAGTAGTCAACACTGGGGTGGGGGTGTGACTAAATCCGCTAGGGGGACTGGGGTCCCTCCCCCATAGAAGGAAACTCAATTCCTACTGTATAACAGTATATTATTTATCATAAGCAAGTACAGCCATACAGTATGAAATAAATGAAAGCTACTACTGTCTACAAAAATTATACATGCAGTGCAACAAAAATTACTGACACTTTACTCAGACTGCATATAAGCTATCTGACAAATCTAACATAATGAAGACATTAATGTTGGTTAAATACACCTGTGAACAGTGATCTGCTATGGAACAGCAAAACCACCTGAAAATGCATAACTGCAATAATACTAGAACCAATAGTAATAATAATGGCAATTTGTTTACTTTATTTATGATTTATAATTATGAATATTTGCATGGCTGCCTGTCATAGAATAGGATTTTTAAAATAATTTATTAATACTTTTTATCAGTATATAGGGGGGACATTTGGAGCATATTTGGTTTTTTGGGGATGTGTCCCTCCACTATATATTATTATTGCTGGCTTGTAATTATGTGCTAAATAAATAAATAAAGAAAGCATGAGATCTGGCTTGTGTTGGCTGTTGTGGTATCAGGAAATAAGAGCAGAGTGAGCCCTCTTCATTCGCTTTATTTTCAAGGGAGCGCGCACGCGGCCAACAGACTTCCGCGACGCCGCTCGCTCGCGAGCCAAAGCGAGAGCACGAGAGGCAGGAGGGGGATTTCCAGCTCGAGCCCCCACTTCCCGAACCAGCCGTTGTTTTGCTTTCGGTCTGGACACAGAAACAGAAAAAAACGACGGCCTCGCTTTCCCTTTTTCACTTAAAACCCTCAAATAACTTCACGCGTGCAACTTGTGCTGCGCGTGTCATTGTGACAGCAGGACTGTGAGGCTCCAGGCCGTCCAAACTGAACAGGTAACATTTTATTTCCGCATATTAACGCTGTTGACTTGCGCTCTCACACACAGCACACAGGCTTCCCTCTGGACGACATGACGGCTCCCTAGCTCGCTCTGTAAGTGAAAGTAGTACTGTAGTTTTTCTCCGCGTTTGTTGACGAGGTACTGTATTTATTTTCACTTTTGGCTCGGTTGTTTTTGGGTCAGCACGGCTGGCAGACAGCAGACAAACAGACCGCGGTTAACTCTTGGCTGGCTGAGCCCCCTTTGCTAAATCGAACTTTAATCCTCAAATAAACCTGTTAGTGACATTTACCAAAAGTCAGAGGTGATATGGCTGTAACGTGGCATATGTTAATGCTTGATAACATGTAGTATCACAGGGTCTGGTTTTGTTAGTTTGTCGTATTTTAAAGTATTGTAGTTGTATTTTATGTGAGCAAACATTTGACTTGCGGACAGTATTCATGTTGTATTCAAGGCTTCGTGCATGTGTTAGTAAATCAGAGTATTGCAAGAAGTTTCTTATTTCAGCTGCATTATAGGTAACATATCCTGTTCTGCAAGTTAAAGATGTGTGTTGTTGACATTTAAGAAAGAATTATGTGCACTTGGGTGGTTGACAGTAAGCAGGGCAAGCCATGACCTCAAAACCTTACTTAAACTTACAAATGGTATCATTTGTAATGCAGAAATTTACCATTAGACTTTTGTGACTTATTATTAAATAAATATAGGGTGTAGTTATGAAGGTGAAATTGTAAATATTATTTAATATAATTCATACAGCCTGTCTACTGGTGCAATTTATGTACCTTTTTTTTTTTTTTTTTTAAACAAAGGGTAGTAAATGTGACTCATTGTGCAATCAGGGGAAAAGAAACATTGCCACATAGTATAATGATCTGAGTGAGTGAGTTAATGACTTTCCCACATGATTTTCTTACTTCTTTTTTTTTGCATCTTAACCCTGAAATTTATGACTAATATTTCTCACAAACACAGCCATACAATCTACCAACTCAACATACTACCACCCTTTTAAGCTGTGGTTGGCCATAGCAATATAGAGCTGATGTCACTGTACTGCAGTCAACCTGTGTGTCCTGTAAGCTGGATGCAGCTGGAAGTTTCAACCCGGTGGCTCATAAAAAAAGGCTTAATATTTTGTACTTTATGCTGTGCCATGTCACCGTGTCTGACCTGTTGCGGAGCTCGCTCACACATCAGGAGGCAGTGTGTTGGCTCACTGTACCGTGCATGGGGAGTGTCTAATCAGGCCCACCGGACTTTGGTCACATCAGACCGCAGTGATCATAACCCTGCTCTTAAATCAAACGTGGTGGGGTGGGGTGGGTCAAGTTCCCTCTTGGTGTTTTAAGATAAACATGCTGTATTCATTATCTTTCTTAGTTCTTTCTGTCGTCCTCCCTCTGGTCTTGTCTTCTAAAATATTATATTTGCAATGTAATTTAATCAGATCAAGATTGTCAATATGTGGTTATGGGCAGGAGTGAGCTACACGGCTGCAGTTACAGTCGTGATAGTGCAAGTTCACTGTCTTATCTTTACAACCACAGATAAAATGGATTCAACTCTCAGCTTTGTTGTGATCAGAATGATTATTCATGAGAAATAACTTAAAGTGGTTGCTTCCTCTCACATGGGTTGGCAGAGGGGGCCACATACCATTATGTTTTGATATACTGTTGCCTGTACTAACTACAACCCTTTTTGCTGTTAAAATCAAATTTTCATTCTATACTATAGTATAGAAAATTCTTTGAATAGTTAAAGTTAAATGTTATCAGTCATCATACTCAGATGTTGCAACGTATAATATACGTACATGCTTATGCGTTTGTGTCTGAATTTGTGTGCATGTGCTTACAGACACAATGCCAGTAGAAAGAATGAGGATGCGGCCGTGGCTGGAGGAACAGATCAACTCCTGCCAGATACCAGGACTTAAATGGGTTAACGAAGTAAGTGTACATTGATACACATACACACACACGCACAATAATATTATAGTTCAAGGCCTGATAAAATGTAAATGTCTCCAGGAAAAAAGAATCTTCCAGATCCCATGGATGCATGCAGCGCGTCATGGCTGGGACCTGGAGAAAGATGCTCCGCTCTTCATGAGATGGGCCGTACACACTGGTAATACACAGACCTACCCACACACACACTCACAGTGGTTCTCCTTTTCAGTGAGTTTCATTTTCATGCCCGCAAAACACCACACCAGTTCTCTTTCTAAAATCAAAGAAGCTTTCGAATTGCGTCATATTTTTAGGAAGAAATCAAAATGATTGAGTTTCAGGAGCGTCCCATACCGTCAGGCCACGGAAAGCTTCCTGACAGGTACCTTTGTCAGGAAGCACACAGTGATTCTGTAAGAGTAGAAAGTCCCACAACTTTTTCCTGCATCATTTAAGAGGAAAATGTATTAAAAAGCAGCTAGATTCTTGCCAGGGGTGTGTCCTCAGGTTCAGAAAAATATTCCACAAATGAAATAGCCAGAAATGCAGACCTTGTCAGTGGGAAACATGCCTGTATTTTCAGTTCTACACTTCAGGAAAGCAGCTGAAATCAACCTGCTTTTGGCAGTCAGCTGGAGTGTACAGATGTAGCTTGTTGGCGATATTAACACTAGTAATACTTAATTTGATTACCAATATAAGCAGAAAAAAATCCTCAGATTTCTCAGAGCCAGCAGGTTCACCGAGCTAAACCCACATAAAGTATGTTATTTATTGAGATAACTATTTTTAGGACAGAGCCATAATGTTTCCTGGGTTGTCCTTCTGTCCCGTTCTCGTGAAAACAGTGTCTCAAGAACATCTTTCTTTGCATTTGGCACAAACGTCCACTTGGACTCAAGAATGAATGATTCGATTTTGATATTCAAAGATCACTGCAACCTCACAAAACACATTTTTGACCAAAACTCAAGAATCCATACACTAATCATGACTACATTTCCCACCCATGTCTAATAAGATAAAATGATAAAGTGTTGACATTTTATGTCCAAGTGTTCAAAGGTTAATGTCACTGTGACATCATAATGTTCTGCCAAAACACTTTTCTGGCCATTTTTCAACACCATAACTCAGGAAGGGGAGACATTAGTCAGTTACTGAATTTATGACACTGATCTTGGGTGTCATACCAAACAAAGAAGCATTTTTGGATATACAGACAAATGCTGTCTGGATAATGTATGAAGAAATCATAATTAAATAATGATTTACCTGGAAAATGATGGTCACTTTTGTGATGTAGACCATCTACAGTAATAGTTAACCACTTCGTCAAACTTCTGTGATTGTCTGTTTCTGTGTAGGTAAATACCAGCCAGGCGTAGACCGTCCAGATCCAAAGACATGGAAGGCTAATTTCCGCTGTGCCATGAACAGTTTGCCAGACATCGAGGAGGTGAAGGATAAAAGCATCAAAAAGGGAACTAACGCCTTCAGAATGTATAGGATGCTCTCCTCCTCAGAGAGAACCTTGAAGAAAGGTGAGTGCTGCTGCTGATCCTCGGCTCAACACTTCTCTACAGTTGATCCATTTCTCTTGAAAGGACTTATTTATAACTCCATATTCACTGTATTAAGACACTTGGCAGACATCATATTGTGGCTTTTAAATCAGTGTCTGAAAGGTGTGTGTCTCTGTCTGTATGTCTGTTCAGGAAAGAAGAAGACAGACAAGGAGGGAAAAGCCAAAGGAAATAAAGAGGTAGATAAACACATCGAAGCCCTTTTACACATGAAACCAGGGTAGATCTTGGTGTTCAAAGGTCACTGTGACCTTAGAAAACAGGTTTTGGCCATAACTCAAGAATTCATACACAAATTATGACAAAATTCCACAGAAACATCTAATAGGATAAAACGATGAAGTGACACTAATCTTGAAACTGTGCTGTTTAGATCTTCTGTGCTGCTGGTTTGAAGATGTGTGTGAAGAATCTTTGTTTTAGAAAATGTAGAGTCTTTGCAGCAATATCTGTATTTGAAGCATTGTCAGTTGTCATGGCTACATATGAGTCTGGACAGAGATGGACGTACACTGTAACTTGACTGGCTGGTGGAGACATACAACCGCAAGGCGTTCTATGTCTCTATATTCTAGTTCCATAAGTGGCAGCACTGCTAAAGAACAGCAGCATAATTGGGAAATAATAACACCTGAAAATAAGTGATTGTCCTCTTGGTTGGTTTTGTGACATCACAGAAATATTTTAGTTTACAGAGAAATGCAGCTGCCAAAGCAGAGCAAAACATATTCAGTCCTGAGCTGCAAATCACCAGAATATCTGATGTGAACAATCATCTCAGGCTCTGGTTCCCACATGACAGACATTTGCCAGAGAATGGGTGCAGTAACCAAGCCTTCCTCCCTCATTTGGTCCTGACTCTCCAAGCAGTGTACCAGTAAAACCAGTAGCTGCTACCTTCAATTGTAAATTGATAATGAAATTGATTCATTTTAGATATAGTCCAACATACACTTAAGTAAACCCAGATAAGTTTTATACTGTATTTCCTCTGGAAACATTAATTTCAACTAAGCATTTTAAAAGTACTTAATTTAATAAGTTACAAAGAATTAAATCAGTAGAGATGTTATAAATCCCAGCTACACCCTCTGAGACTGTCCAGTCTGAGAAACAACTTGTTATTAAGTGTTTAGGAGTGTGTGTTTGATATTTGGCTGGTTAGATTAGTACATTTTGGTCACAGTAACTTCAGTGTTTACATGCCTGGAGCTCCAGACATCAGTTAGTATCCTGGTTTGGTCTTAGCTGTTTATAAACATCACTTCCAAGTGTATTTTTAAAGCTTAATACCTGAATCATCAGCATAAAGCTGACTAATGTGTGTGCACTGGGTCACTGCACCCCTCCTGTCTTAACACAGCTGCTCATCATCACAGTGTAAATGTTATGAAGTCATTACACTGAGGGTTTCACGTTTCAATGGGAGTGCGAGTATTGATGTTCATATAACTGGTGTGAATGAAATTAAATGTTTTTCTGTCATTATTCTTTTTGGATACAAATGCACAATTGAATATATCAGTCCTCCATCATTCTGAGTCTTCTCCCACTCTGCCCTTCTCACCATCAGGTAGCTTCTCCGTCTCGAAACAGGACTCTTCCTGACGCTCATGCTGGACCTATCGACTACACCAAACAGGAATCGATCAAACACGATTGGGTCAAGCAGGAGCCACTAGAGCTCACAGTGACGGACAGTGCCTCAGGTACAACACCAGTGGCTGCTTTATTCTTATTTTATGGTTATGTTGGGTCATACTTGGGCCTATTTTTAGAAAATATTTCTGTTTGGACGTGTTGACATTGTGAAAGAGTTAAATCTAAGCACACACAGTATGAAATAAAGATAATAATAATAATGATAATAGTAATAACAGCACTTTTTGTACAAGAGATGTAGCTCAAAGTGCTTCACAAAAAAATAAAACACATTAACAAACAAGCAAAAAGGACAACAAAATGAGCCAATAAAAAGACATTAGATGATAAATATCAGAATTGATCCATGTGCTTTTTTTTTTTTTTTTAAATAGAAAAAATTAGTAGAGATCACACGTGGCTGCTTTCTGGCAACTCACTGAGAGAAGACCTTGGTGCTCAGGTTGTTTTTAACTCAGTGAATTCGTAAATATTGACTCGCTACTCTTGGATTTGAAAAGTGTACAAATAGCTGATGCAGATGACTCTTTATCTTGTAACAACAGCGGGTAGATGTGTAACTAAATCCTTCCACACACTGGAGATATTTTTATCAATAATTCATTTACAGCAGTAGAGTGAATATATGTCTTCAGCCTGTCATAACATTTATGCCCATTCATCCACAGCCATTCACAGCTCCGTAGATGGCCATGTGATCACCAGCGAGCAGCTGCCGTTCGTCTGTCAGACGATCGAAGTGACCACTGAGAATGAAGAGCAGACCGTCAGCTCCTCTCACTCGTACCCGCTCCAAATCTCTCCTGTGTCTTCATGCTGCGGTGAGACAACACACGTTTACACATCGCGCTGTACCACATATTGTTATATGAAGGAGCTTAAATAGGTTAGTGACATGGGAACAGGCTTGTAGAAGCAGTCGCTGTACACGTTGTTCTGAACCACAGTTTTCACCACACTTGCACAGTGGTTACTATACATGCAGAGGAGACACTTTCTAGGGCACAGTTCATGGCACGTGTGTGTAACGAAACACAGCCTAATGTGGCTGTTAAACCCAAATCGATTTCTGCTGTTCAGTTTGGATTAATTGTGTTGATTTTGAATAGCCAGCTAAAAAACAAAAGTGGGGTTCAGACGGTGACCCCATGAACTGTTAATACCTACCATTACATCATCCCCTATTACATCATACACATTAAGTGTCTGCGTCTCCTGTATCACAGTCCTCAGATCTTATCTTCAGTGCAGAACAGTGTGGACAAATCAGCTGCTGGAAATAACCAACGATAGAAAAGATGATCATGAATGTGAACAGTCCTTTAGTTAGACTTGTTAGGGCTGTTTTTTTTAACTTTTAGTTGGAATAACAGAAATGCTTTTGCTGTAGTTAAATACAGGCAAGTGTCAAGTATAATGTGAAATGATTGCTTTCTCTGTTAAAGAGATCCATAACCATACAAGCTCACTGGAAACTAAACATGGGGATTACCTTATTATTTTGTGATGCTCACAGGTCATTACACAATGCACCATTTTTCAGCTTACAGTAATTGTTTCATTGCCACCCTGTGATGTGTTTATCTCACATCTCTGATCTTTTCTCTTCCCCAACCGGTCATTCAGGCAGAGTTGACTCTGTCAGTTTACAGATGTAATCATTCCACCTCTCGTTCTTTGTCTCTGTGTCTCTCCTTTTTTATCTTTCCCCATCGCTGCCAGGACTTGAAGCGTCAGGGTTTAAAATCAGTCATGTATCCCTTCTTTTCTTTGTTTCTTTTTTTTGTATTTTGCTTTGCTTGCTTTAAGAAATGCTTACATTTAATTGTGTTATTGTGTGCAGGTGTTTGTTTAAACTATTTTAATTTGAATACTAGTGGAGAATGCACTGTTGTACGTGAGTCCAGCCATATGATTTACTGGTTTAACTGAACTTGTCCTTGTTTTACCGCTCCTTATGTCTTTGTCTACCTGTTTCTCATCCTCCCTGATGTGAGCAAAAGATGACTTGTTGCAAAATGTACCTGAATACTAATTTATAAACAGTTTATCTGTGTCTTTTTATTTCTTTTTTTCTACAGGAAGCGACACAGACAGTGACACAGAGGACACCAAAGAGGTGAGTCTTCCAGTATACACAATTATACAAAGAGGAGAGAGTGATGAATGAATAATTAACTGCTCCCATCTGCAGATAAACAGGTTTTTACCTGTTTCAACTTTACAGCTGAAAGCAGGCGTGTTTGAAAGTGTATGTGTGTGAGAGTGTATGTGTGTGTGTGTGTTCCTTCCTGTAATGTTGCGAGAGACTGAGAAAGGGGAGGGCCTTGTCAGGAACTGAGGCTGTCAAACATTAACTTTTTGATCTGAGGTTGTCCTTTGTAGCTAACACACGCTTGTACGTGCACACACACACACACACACACACACACACATGCACACACACTGTACTTCTCATCAGTGGTAACAGTACAGTGTTCTTTACTATGTTGTCATATGGGAACTTTTCTTGAAAAGTTTTTGCTGTAAATAAGAGTAGTCAATAAGAAATGCAGTAACATTGACACTTTTTAATGGTCGCCAGAGCAACAGCATGTGAAGCATATATTGTACAAATATTGTGACTGCATCACAGACATGCTGATTCAGCTCTGGTCATTTTTGTGGTAGTGTTTTACCACAACATACGTCAGATATTAGCCACAGCCTTTGTGTCTCTGTATGTGACTTATGCACTTATGGACCTCTTCTCCTTTTTTCATCGTCTTAACTGACAGGGTGTCAGTGCAGTGTGGAGGCGGGGCTACAAACCATCAGTTCTCAGGGTTCCCACATGTTCTCTTCCCGGCATGGCCACCTTCGTCAGTACAAGCAAGACCAACTTCAGGGTCACCAGCACGCGAGACCCATCCCCGCTCATCAGCTACCACACTGACGGCTGGACGCCGGCCTACAGCCAGAACTCTCTCGCATCCGCCGCAACTGGCCACACCCATGAGATGCGCGCAAGTGTCATTATGAAAACCTCGGATGTGACTTCCTCCTGACCTCTTACCCTAGATGAGGGAGTATCATCACTGCTTCCAGGGCATAGGAATGACAGAGATAGTTTGTTTCCTCCATCAGGGCTGCGTGGAGCCAAAAGAGATCGAGCTTCAAAACCTTTGATTTTTTTGTAGCTTCCTGTCCGGGCGATGAGTTCAAACTGCTGCTGACTGGTGTTAACTAAGTTCTCCATGGCTTGACAGGCCCACTAATTGGTCAGCACATGTGCCCAGTTTATTGCTGCATTTGTATGGATGTGAGGGTCTGTGTGATGTAAATGTCATCATCTTCCCATGTCTGCGAGGGTTTGCGGACCATCTGTGTGCAGCTTAGAATTTATGGATACGTGGACAACACACACCAAGAAACATGTATGCAGACATGTAGAACAGGCAGAACCTCCTGCGTGTCGTCCTTGTCCCTTTTGGGTGACACCTGGTCTTTCAGACACCATAATCATCCACGTGTCACTTGTAGATTGTGCTAACACTTTAGCATACATTATGCCTAATGAAAAAATTGCTTTTAGTTGTGAAAATTTCTGAATGTTTTTTAAATTGCACAACCTGTAGATAAATACATGTTT
This sequence comes from Epinephelus moara, assembly GCF_006386435.1. NCBI lineage: Eukaryota > Metazoa > Chordata > Actinopteri > Perciformes > Serranidae > Epinephelus > Epinephelus moara. The sequence goes on along the minus strand of NC_065509.1, from coordinate 9,271,202 downwards.
TAATGAATTTGAGTTAGTATTGCCTCACTGCTGGTTTGAAACTACATCCACATATTCATCCACTTTGTTGTGATCTTTAGCTAAACAATCAAACTAATAGTCCCTAATAGTTGATCACAGGAAGATTTTTTTTTTCTTCACTCACAAAATGCCCATTTTTATATCAGATACTCACCCCATGTTACCTTGAATCCCTGAAGAAAACTTCCTTTTTCTGGCACGCCTTCACGTCAGACTAAGAATCCAAAAATAGAGAAAAGTCCTGATGAACTGGAATTAAATGGGCCGGCTTTAAACAGCAAAACTATATCAAAACTATCTCAACTCGTGCAGTATAATCCAAGTCTCATTTATCCGTCGTTTGCTCAGTACTTCCCAAACACAGGCATTTTGGCTAAAACATTTTGAGTAGCTGAGCAGCTTGCTTGGGCTCCTGTGTGTGCTTGTTTGGATTCTCCGTTTAACGCGAAGGCATGCCAGAAAAACAAAGTTATCTTCCACAATCAAGGTAACACGGGGTGAGTAATTGATATACAAATGCTCCTTTTGCGTGTTAAGTATTCTGTTAAGACTCCTCACCATTAAGTATTAGGACAGTGCCTGCTATCTTAAAATAGTCTAAGCTCAAGTGTAAGCGTGAAACGTGGCACGAAATGTTTTACTGGCACACATGATGGAACAAAGGTGTTCATAACAGAACAATGAATGCAGCATTTCATGGGAAATTACATCTCTGTTGGCGAACCAGCTTTACCGGCAGCAAGTTGCAAAAAGAATCAAAGGCATGTCGATATCTAGATTAAGACTGACAATCATCATGAAGCCCTGATTGGCCACGCAGTGGCAAGCAGACGTGTGTGTATCTGTCTGTCTGGAGACCTCAGGACAATCTACCTGCCAACGTAAAGACAGATGAACAGACAGAACTGACTCGCTGACAGACAGACTGACAGACTGTGAACAATGTATTCATGTCTTCTGCTCTCTTCTGCCTCCTCCTGGTGTTAATAATGTACATAGCTCATATGTATGCAAGCTGCTTCAGCACCTTATGGACAGCACTAGTGTATGTGTGTGTGTGTATGTGTGTGTGTGTGAGAGAAAAAGCCTTATTGAAGATGTGTGCCTTTTGATAGCGTGTGGCTGGATTCAAACTATCTGTGCTTTAGTCTGCTAGTGACTCATGCAGGTAGCTTTCAGGACTGTAACGCGGCCTTGTGTGGATTGCAGTTGAATGATATGTGGGTAGTATGGAGGAATGAAGAAGGGGTTAATGCATTTTTGTGTACACTATGTGCAGGTCTTGACCTGGTTAATTGAGCAACAATGTAACAAACATCCTCATATATTAGAATATTTTCTATTGAAGCTTATTGGGTTAAAGGAAAGAGACTGAATCTCAGGGTTTCATCTTAACTTGAGTAACAAGTGAGTGCAATTGGCAGTTAATTTTGCACATTTAAAGTGAATGTCTTGCTATGATAAGAAGTAATAGGGAAGTCTGGGCTTGAGATACATCCCAGAGGGCTGTGTCATCAGCAGAGGCTGAGCTCTGTTGTTTATAAGTCACACTTGTTTTTACAGTCTGGTCTCTTAGCTCCAAACTTCCTGTTTCCTAGGTGACTTTAGTACACAGAAGTCTTCCCTCTGTCTTCTCGTTGTGTCCACCTCTGCATTCTCCCTGTCTTAGAGCACAGTAGCCACCAGCCTTAATCCTGATGTATTTGCTGAAACTGTCACTCCATCCACACAGTAGTACATGAGACAGTCTTTAAAGAAAATCATGTTCCTCCTCTTCCTCATAGTGCTTCTAATGGCATTTGCAAGAATCCACTGCTGCTGAACGAAAACAACCAATCGGAACTGAAGAGTCTCTTCAGCTGTGAAATAAGAAGTTTGCTGCTTCAGTTTGGCTCAACTGTTTCTAACTTGGCGGCTCAGTCAGAGACGTTCTCATTTCATAGCTAAACAGTACACTAAAATATGTTTCTGAAAACATTTGAGGGAGAAATAGACAATGCAGTAGCAGAATCTTGATTCATGTTTGATCAGAGCTGCCTAGTTTGACAGTTGAACTGGGGTTTATGAGCAGCGATTGACATCAGCGCTACATACTCCTGTTTGGTTTCCATTTGCTGTCTTCACTCACGTACGGTGGATTCTTGCAAGTGCCTGTGGTGGCACTATGAGGAGGAGGAAATGATCTGTCTCAGGCACTATTGTGTGGATGCAGTGACAGTTTCAGCAAATATGACAAAGTTTATAGAAGTTACCAACTATAGCTTGAAATGCAAATATATGCACTTGATGAACTTTGGGAGCAAACGGAAGATATTTTGTGTATGTCCTTTTGACAAGGCATTATTAGAGCAAGGTCAGTGACTTCAAAATTATTTAGCCACATGTAATTTATCCAAAACAAAGTCACCAGAATATGAAATATTCATATTAGGTCCCCTGAGAGTCCTCAGTTATGAAATATGGTGAGTTTATCAGAAAGCTACTTGTGTTAGCAACTAGCAGGCTAAAGCACAGTCCTCATTCCCAGCCTGCCTTAAGCAGAGCTCCAGTGGGAACAGCTCGACAAGTTCCTGAAGGAAAGCAAAAAGGACAGACAGGAATCTGCCATGATTTTTTTTGAACCAAACCACTAGAGAGACTTACACTGGATGCACATTACCATCATGGTGAATTTATTTAAGAAACTCATTGAATCAAGGGGGTTTGGTCTTACTTGATAACAGACGTGGAATACGCATTGCTTTACCAAATGTTTCTTTTCATGTGCCTTTTTATTGTTAACTTGCATCACATACGTAAAGGTTGCTTCTGTTTCTGTGTGGTTCTACTTCATAATTGATGGTAAGGCTACAACACACAGATCATACTCAAAGCAATGCTAATCACTTTGTCTACAGCCTTCACAAACACCTGCCTTTTTTAAAACCATGAATTTGTTCTTGTGGGCTTTTTTTATCCTGAGCAATTTTATCTTAGTGGTCACATCCTCTCTCTCAGTTGGGAGTTGCACAACCCTGTAATTGACCAAATCAGATGCTGTTAATTGTTTGTGAGACTTAAATGTGCCTAATTACCATGAGTGTTGCTTGGCATATAAACAGCATGATCCATATTAGGCCTTTACATCTGATCAAAGGGATGTCGCTGCAGCCAAAACTCAGCAGTGAAAGTTGATGTCGATGAGTTGTGTAATAATGTTGTCGAAAAATCATCTATAATGTTCCAACCTGCTTTTGCTTTACGTGATACAGAGCCACTGAATCACCCTTCAGTTAAAACCAAGGTGTGTCTCAGCACATACCATAAAGGACATTACTACCTGTCAGCTCAAAGAAAAACAAGGGTAATTGCTCAACTACTCGCAGTGCAGCAAAGATATTCTCACCGCAACATGTCTCCACTGTTTATTCTCTGTATTATTAAACTACATGTGAATCAACATGTAAATCTAAATAAAGACTTTTTGTATTTATTCTGAGGTGTTCAACGTGCTTTATGACACAAAGGATTGCTGACAGTTTATCTTGTGCACTCAATAAAGATCAGAATCCAGTTTTATGGCTTCTGAGAGACAGAACTTTTATATATTGCTGTTAAGCAAAATAACTTTCTCTACTATGTAAAGGACATGCTGCCTGTCCTTAGCGGGAAAAAAATGGGGTTAGAGCTCAGGTTTGAGATGAGAAATAAAGCTTTGGTGCTGAGGTATGCAAGTTTGTACATGTAATGACTGCACAAGACTATTGAGGGGTTTGTGTGCCGAGTGGAAAATACTTGTATTCGTGTGTGTGGTTTAGCTTTGTGTCAGAGCAGATGTCTCCATGTTTCACACATTTACACACAGCTCACTCAGTTTAACCAGAGCACTAACTGCTGTTTCAGTTTCAGTTGCTGTTCTCAGTTCTCACTCCACTTCCTGTTTGCCTCTGAGGCCTCGGTGGATGGCTGGCCAGTTGCCCCGATGACTGCTAACCTCATGCCATGATTAGTCAGAGTAAACAGCCTGTTTTTTGTATAGTACATCTACTATATTTTACTCTCTTTCACCAACTCCTGTGTATCCACATGTCTTCTTTTCCTCCCTCCTGTCCCCCGCTTTTATCTTCTGGACCACAAACAGTAAGAGTCATCGCAAAAAGTCCCTTCTCGACTTTCTATTCCCTCTAACAGCAGTTCTTCAAATGCTGGAAGAAGCAAAGTAGCAACTTTAAAAATATCCTCATGTATTCTTAGTGGACAGTGTGGAAGTGAATCTAATGCTGTCATTTTTTGGGGAAAAAACTAAACAAAACAAAACCCCCAAAACACAACTTTCACACCATATTTACAAAAAAAATTATAGAGCACAACTAGCTATTGTTATAATGTAGTGATGGTCATAATCATAGTTCATTTTGCCACATTTTCTTTAAATCAGTCGTCTGTCACATAAGATGTACAGGCTTATATCTAGCCAAGAAGGGAAGTTGAACTGTTCACAGCAGTTAGTTCTGCAGTGCTCCTGCCATCTAGTGTCCAAAAGTAAAATTTCAACTTTATTCTCTGATAGATGGGGCAGACAGGCTGTACTACTAAAAATCAACATAATGCTTATCATTGTATTCAAATGTTAAAACAAGTACCTGTGTGAGTATATTAAAAATATCATAGTAATGCAAGAAGGAAGAACATGCCACTAGATGTAATATAAAGTGTAATAATCACATGAAATCATTTACTGAGCACAACAGCTACAAGTCAAGTCAAACCTTTGTTATCCCTCCTGGGGAAATCTGGTTGCAAACAGATAAAAAAAACACATCCATCATACTAAAAAAACAAAAACAAAACAATACCGTAATGCAACAATCCAGATCAACAAGGACAAACTGTACAAATGTGAGATCACCCCAAACAAAGACAGTGCAAGAAACTGCCAAATGCTGAATACATAAAGCACTTAGGTGCCCAGATCATGTGCAAATTCAGGCTACTAATTGCTGTGCAAAGAAAACAGACTTTGTGTCTTATTTGTCCTCTGAGCAGTAACACTGTATCTACAGCCTGAAGGCATGAGCTCAAACTGCCTCTGCAGGGGGTGATCAGGACTCTTCAGTATGGCCTGGGCCTTCCTTAGGACCTGCATACAGTAGAAGTCAGAGAGTTGCAGCTGACGCACTACAGTAACTTTGCCGGCCACTTTGACAAGCCGGCCACGTCTTTTCTTATTGGTCAGATTCAGGTTTGCAAACTATGCTTCAGTACAGAAGGACATAACAGACTCAATGAAACTTTTATAAACAGTCATAACTGGTGTGCACAGAGTAAAAAAAAAGTTATTTTTTTCTGGAGAAATACAGACATTGTTAGACCTTTTTTGAAATTTCATTTGAATTTGGTTGGAAGCTCAACTATACTTGTGATTTTCCATCAGGTCAGTTTCATTTCCCTCAGTGTTCGTCACTTTTGGGTAGGGTGCTGACTTCCATAAGTCAGTGATCATGTCCTTGGTTTTAGACAAAATAAACTAAAAAAAAGACTCTCTGCACCAAGACCAAAAGTCGTCAACACTGAGGGGTGCAACACCTGCTGTTGGTCACCACCAAGCGGCAACCTCCGGGGCTGAAAAATGAAGCCAACAAAGTGCCAAAAACTGCATTTCCTTGAATGGCCACTTGAGGCTGGCTCCAGAAGCCAGTCAATCCCCATAGACTCCCATGTTATCATGCCCCAGTTACAGCAGAAATAAACATGTTCACAGCCTGGTACAAAAAACAGTTTAGACTATATAGCTACTTTCCCCCTTCATGACAACTTCATAGGTGGTGAATGTCTATATAACTCGCCCATTTACATTTTAGCCATTTTGAGTGGCAGGCTGTCCTTGGCTTCTTAGTCTGATCCACCCCTTGCTCCTCCACAGCTCCACCCTCTCCTCCTAATATGGTCACTTCTGGCTCCAAAAATACCAAGATAGCGATGAAATGCCGAACTCAAGGCTAAAACATGAGTCAACAAATCAACGGGTGAAGTCAAGGTAGCTATATCCATTATTTTTTACAGTCTATGGTTGCCACATGCGCAATGCCACATTTTCCTTGTAGGAATATTATATATGAATATTGTTGAATTTACTGTTTTGTATCAACTGTTTTATTGTATTTCATATCATGGTTTGAAAAAAAATCCTTAGTTTGGTTAAGATATTCCATCATCCAAGATCAGTTCTGCTGGCTGGTGGGAAGTATGAGGTACCTCACCTCTGCTGCAGGCTGCAGGCTACATGTTCAGGCTCTGTGGATGGTCAAACTGTGCTTTCCCCTACATGCTTCAATTGCCAGTAGTGATATCGACAGTGAGGCTGTGTGAAGACAGCTGAGGAAAGGCTCAGTAATCTTCTCCTGCTCAGTAATACCAGATGTGTTTGTATTTTGTGATGTTGCAGGGCCTCTCCAGGACAGTCCCTCCCCATCAACTCAAGTCAAATAACTTTTATTTACATACCACCACAAAAGTTATCTCAGGACACTTAACATAGTGAGCAGGTCTAGACCATACTCTTTAATTTACAGAGACCCAACAATTCCCCTAGCCTGGAAATCCAGACCCAAATCTAGGAAGATTTAGGGTCTGGCTATAAGTAATGAAAATGGCCCAACTTGAGGGGCGGCACCCAGCATGCATTTGAAAATATCACTGCACGCAATTGGATAACACTACGACCAATCAGAACAATACTTAGCGCTTAGCTACCAGTGGAGCTAACTGGTAGATTAGACTCTTGCCGTATCCGGTCGGCAAAACAGCAAAAACGTCCTTCTTGCAAAGGAAAGATTTGAGCGCCGTCTTCTGTTTCTCTTTTAGAGAAAAAGCCAAGTCTAACTCGTTCATTGTAGCGGCCAAAGCCGTTTCATCCGTAGCCATCTCCGTCATCATCTGTTTAGCTCGCCTCTGGCCCGCCCATATCAGATACACCGATGTGATTGGTGCAGCTCGGCTACAAGGGCATGGGTAATGAGCATCATTACTGATTGCCAGAGTGACTCGCTGAGCAAATTCAAATTGTGCTCTCGCGAGAATTCTGGATTTCCAGGGTACAATTCCCCCAATGGAAGGCGGCACGGTGGTGTGGTGGTTAGCACTGTCGCCTCACAGCAAGAGGGTTGCCGGTTCGATCCCGGGTGTGGGAGCCCTTCTGTGCGGAGTTTGCATGTTCTCCCCGTGTCAGCGTGGGTTCTCTCCGGGCACTCCGGCTTCCTCCCACAGTCCAAAGACATGCAGATTGGGGACTAGGTTAATTGATAACTCTAAATTGTCCGTAGGTGTGAATGTGAGTGTGAATGGTTGTTTGTCTCTATGTGTCAGCCCTGCGATAGTCTGGCGACCTGTCCAGGGTGTACCCTGCCTCTCGCCCGATGTCAGCTGGGATAGGCTCCAGCCGCGACCCTCAAGAGGATGAAGCGGTTAGAAGATGAATGAATGAATGAATGAATTCCCCCAATGAGCAAGCACTTTGGTGACGGTGGTGAGGAAATGCTTCCTTTTAACAGGCAGAAACCTGGAACAGAGCCAGGCTCTATGGGAGTCCATCTGCCTTGACCAATTTGCTTGAAAGAGTGAGATAGTACTGCCTTTGTAATCTCCTGTCACAGAGCAAATATAAACACACGTCCCTACATTATCCTTGGTGTGTCTTGGTGCTTAATTGATGTGTCTCTTCTACTCAAAGAGCTCAGACCTCAGCTGACTGATTCTTTAGCTCATCTTTAGCTCTAATGGCCTGTCCCACAGTCTGCACCTTTGTCATCAGAGCTGACGTGTGCTCGGTCTCATTCTCCAGTCCTTGTCACGGTTGGGTCACAACAGATTTTTCCAGAGAGGATTTGTTGTCTTTACTCTCATGGGTTAGATGAATACTTTTCAGCTTTCTTCTGTTGGGACTGAGCTGCTGTAACATCAATCTGCAGACGCGAGCTCTTGTTTTCGTTCTTCAGTGAGGTCTGCGGCCATCTGCTTTGTGTTTGTCTTTGGTGAGAGCAGCTGATGGTCTTTAGCTCTGACCTCTTAAAGTTTCTGTACCTGGAACTGGGAAGCTTTTGTGTTTAAGTGTTTCTTTTAAAGTTGGATCACTTGGTCCTGAACCTTCTGGATTTCCTTGTTTTTCTCCTAAGCTAGCCTGTCATTTGCATCTACTTGTCACAGCTTTTGAGTTCAGATATCGGTCTCCGCCTTCAGCTGGACTTTTGCAGAGTCAGACTAATTTCTTTCAAGTGTAGCCTGAAGGCCAGAAATAATGTCCTCTTTTCCCCTTTTGCAGAGACTTCTGGAGAGCTGCTTTTTTTCTTAAGCAGTGCCTTCTCAAGAACAACAGTTGCTGATTTTTCCTAAGCCAGGACTTTGTCAAGAGTAGCTGTTGATAGTTTCTCATTATCAAAAGCTTTCTCAAGAGCCATTCCAGCCATTTTTCGCTTTTATAAGCCCATTTTCACTGGACAAATGGATATAATGGATAAAATCTACACAATCTGCTCATACATTGTAGAATACAAGTAAAACAAACAAATCTCAGTGCAGTGACCATGGAAATGTGCGGTGCCTCATGCCAACTTCATGGCTGGCGTATGCGCGTTTCTACAGCTGTTGATCCTTTGGCGACACTTAGAGGTGATGCTGGGAAACGGTTATAATAAATAAATGTGAAAACAATTAGTCCTCAGAGTGATGTGCACATCAGAGACACATGAACAATTAACACTGATGAACAATTAACACACCCACTTGTCTGCAATTAGATGAGTGGATATAAAAGCATGCGCAAAGTGGTGCAGAAAATACAACAATGGCTGATTTAGCAGTATTAGAAGACATTGTAAATGGTGCAATACGAAGAGAGCGTGGGTTCAGAGACAGAGAGGATTTACTAACACATGANCTCCGCACCGGCTACAGGGGGCTGGCTAACTACCGCAGCTACTGAATGGTTTTCCATGGTGTGGAGCCGTGCTTCTAATTCACTAAGCTGATGACAAGTGACTCATTAGCTACTTTAGGTTCCCGAGGGCAATCCTCCTGAAACTGCGTGCAGAGCTGCGGCCGGCCTTGGAGCACGACACGGCGAGGAGCAGTCTGTCTGTATCCATACAGGTGTTGACCACACTGGGGTTCCTAGCAACAGGGGCATTCCAGAGGGAGCTGGCCGACCGATCGGGACTGTGCCAGTCGACCCTGAGCCGAGCCATGTCAGCTGTGGGACGGAATTATCCGCATGTCAGCCAGGTATATGAAATTCCCATACAATGCGCAATTTGCAGCGACAGCCGGTTTCCCTAATGTAACCGGAGCTACTGACTGTACACACATTATAAAAGCGCCATCGCGGGATGAATTTGTTTATGTCAACAGGAAGCATATTCGCTGTGCGCGATGGGTGGCTTCTTGGTGAGTAAATAATTTATTTGTTTAATTGTCCTAATATTAATCCCCCTGATGCGCATTGAGCATGTGCGCCCCCAAATATTATCCTGTCTTCTTCACAGCATCAGTACGAGTCAGTGGTTAAAGGGGCAAAAAGCGAAATCGTTTCACCGCTAGGTTTGCTGTTGTGCACTGCCTGTAGACCAAAACAAAGTGTGTCATGAGCCACACCTCCCTCTACCTCTGCTCTCCAACACCCCCCCCCTCCCCACTCGCCTGGTCTAAACTTAGTTTAGCAGTTAGCAATGTCTTTCACTCAATCTCGGTCTCTGCTGTGTTTAGCTATTCCCCTGCCTACTCCAATGATGATGGTCCCTGTAATAAATATTTGCTGAGATGGAGGCGAGGCTCAGTGACTAGAAGAGCTGGTAGAAGCGCTCCATAGCTGTAAGTTAACGTTACTCCAGTAGCCGGTGGCAGCCGACTCGGCTAGAGCCATCGCCGGATCCCGGCTAGTGCTAACACCGGGAGCTAACGCTAACATTCCTCCTCTTCTCCGTGAGTGAGAGCGATGTTTTAGCTTGGCTACATTTTGCAATGCTAATTGCAAATCTTAGCTGGGCTGCCGGGCTACTCACCTAACACAACCGTAACACCTGACCCATTGCTGGGACCGAGTCGCTAATAACTCAAGCTCCGGACATTAACCCATGCTACGATTGTAACATTAAATTTAATTGAATCGACATAGCGACATGCGCCTAACGTTACTGTAACACTAATTAAAACAGACATTTGACTTTATGTTGTACCTGTCCAAGAGAAGAAGAGCTAGCTCTGAGTCAGATTGTAGCCCCTTTAGCTCTCTCAGTGCTCTCCACCTTGGAAATGCAAGGCCAATGTTAATCTGAGTTCTGTCCCTTTCTTTATCCGACAACTTCTTCACCAACAACCGTTGTTAAGAGGTAATGTCGGATCCTGGTCGTCTTCAGGTGAACGTTTCGTTCCACTCTCCGCCATTTCACTTTGAAAATACTCGCTGCCATTGCTCACTGGCTGTAGCCTTTTATAGGGAGGGAGGGCCAAGGGCTCTGAGGGGGGGGGGGTGGTTCACATGAACGTACATGAACACGCAGCTGGACCGGCTTGTAAACAAGGGGCTGGAGATCAACACAGAGAGAGGGTGTATGAGGTCATGCTATACTCCAGATGAAATTACACCTCTAGTTCTTCACATAGCAATTTTTGAATTCCTTTAATCTAGAAATGATGAATTTCCGCTTATTGCCCCTTGCCCTGCCGTTTTTTGCTGGTTAAACTACAGCTTCAGGGCTTTCTAACAAGCCCCCTGATTGTCTCTGTGTGTAAAGTACTCATGTCAATAAACACCGTGCGTAAAGTGTGAAATTTCTTAATCAGCCTCACCTTTTCCCCGGCGCACTTCTGCATTCATTTACAACAGTGTGTGATCCATGTAAGTGGTGTATAAAATTAACAAATGGAAACTGTAAATCCAGTTAACATAATTGTCTGCTTTCAATTGACCCCAGGCGACCGTGGCTACCCACTTAAGACCTAGCTGATGACCCCTTCACCAACCCTCAGACTGACCAAGAGCGGAGGTACAATGATCTCCATTCCCGCACTCGGTCAGTCCTTGAGAGGACAATCGGCCTGCTGAAGGGACGGTGGCGCTGCCTGGACAGGACTGGGGCTATGCTGCTGTACAGAGAAGGTGTGCCGCATTGTGATGGCGTGCAGCGTCTCCCTCAATGTGGCACACCGGCATGACATACCACTGCCAGAGCAGCATATCCCCCACCAGACGAACCAGAAGCTGGACTCATGATTGTAAATCCTACCTGGGAGGCCATTTGGTCCCGGCAACATTTGATTTCAACCATATAAAAGAGGCAAGGACACAGAATTCACTTATTCACCAATGCATTTATTGATTCACTGATATTTGTGAGGATGCCTATCAATTGATCTAGGTAATCATTTATGTCGCCGATTGCTCTCACTATTTCTTGTGACTCCAGCACAGCATGGGTGAGGACACGGCCAGTCGGGCGGACAGCAGCAGCAGCCGGTGGTTGCGGCGCACTGACGCCGGGGACGATGGAGGAGATGCCGGGGATGGTGGAGGAATCCCCCGACTCTGTGGCACGTGGCTGGACCGTGTGTCCTCCGTCTCACTGTCCGTTTTAAAATACTTGGGCAATTAAACATGAGTCAAAGTCTTTGATATCCTCTTTGATATACTGGCATGTTTAAATTTAAATTCAAAAGATTTATTTTAAACCAAATAATACCATACATACAACATTTACGCATGAACATCTATAGGGCTGTGAGCAGGCTATTGTATGACCCGTATCACATTGTTACACAAATGTATAGGTATTTACCTTGGGGTAATCCGAGTCACCCACAGGTGCTCCCACCACCCCTGAGAGAGCAGTGTCATCTACAATTGCGGCGACTCTCTGTTCAAACAGGGTGAGCTCCTCCTCTCCTGTCCCCCCGCCTGTTTTGGCCACACTTTGGCGATGGGCAGCCGTCCTCCGCTTCACGTCCACCTTAATGTCGGACCACTTCTTTTTTTAATTCTGCATGTGTCCGCTTTTCTGACCCCACATCATTGACAGCCTCACACACACTCTCCCACTCACTCCTCTTGCGTTTAGTATTGATGCCGGTGGACAGCGTGCCAAAAAGTACATTTTGCGTGCTGTTACAGCTGTGTATGTGTTCTGTGCTGCTGTCTCTTTTTTCCTCCCTTGTAGATCTGCCCAGGTGTGCTGCATTAGTTAACGACGTGCAGCCCACCTGGCATGGAGGAGGTGCTTAAGAGCTCTTGTGCCAGCAGCAGAGGGGAGAGGCTCTGGTGTGGGGACTGCTGGTCCTGCTGGTCCTGCTGGCTCTCACCATGGGTGTTTTTTTGTTGTTTTGTTGCTTGTTTTAATTCTAATAAATCCCATGGATTTGAGTATTTTAAAGGTGTTCATGCAGTTATTATTGGGTCAGTGTTTGGAGTTTTGTTCGCCCCATAAGGCCGCCTAAGGATGGAGCGTAACACACGCCTCCACTTCAGTGAGAAGCGCCTCCAATTCGCATTCTGTGAAGTTTTTCTTTTTTCCCCATCTTACTCATTCTTTTGTTAGTTTTCTGATCATGCAGAGAGGGGAATCTCAGGTGCGGGGCTCATTTACCTGACGTGCTGACGTATTGCGGTAAGCGAGTTGTGTCATTTCCGGTGTTTCTGTGACAGCGTCTCTGTACTGCTCTGGTGAATTCTGCTAGCCTGTTTTCTCACTACAGTTGCTTTAACGTCTACCTCAAGTCTTAACCCACACTGGTTCTGTTTAAGCACTTATAGCTCTCCTCCTTTCTACGACTTTCTCGCTAATCTCTTAGCTGTTGTTTGCACGTTACTAGCCTTGGTAGCTACATTAGCTTTACAGTTAGCGATGGCTTCTCCTTCTGCTCTTTCTTGCTCGGTGTGCCAA
>NC_065509.1:9228105-9254115 GCF_006386435.1 Epinephelus moara | reverse complement strand
TAAAGGGGTTTTTTTGGGGAGTTTTTCCTTATCCGCTTTGAGGGTCATAAGGACAGAGGGATGTCGTATGCTGTAAAGCCCTGTGAGGCAAATTGTGATTTGTGATATTGGGCTTTATAAATAAAATTGATTGATTGATTGATTGATTGATTTAAATATGACTCGGTATTTAAATGGGGGCGTGGACAGGGCGTCCAACATGTGCGCTCAATCCCATGTTGATTGGGATGTATAAAGGAAATGTGCTTGGATTCATGCTTACGCACAGACATCTTGATGTTTTTGTGCGTATGATGTTTTCTGGATTTAAGCGTACGCCATGTTTCAGTAGGAAATCCACGCAAGTCTTTGTACATGACACACACTGATGAAGACCTAGTGTCGAAACGCGTCTGTGCTACCTGTAAACTGCTTGTGAGTAAAATAAACGAGAAAGTTTGATAGACACTTGGGTGCTGCTGGCTTTTTAAAGACTTTCATATCGTTAACAGAGCCGTGCACCTCCACAGTTTTTTATCTCCGAGAGTGCTCGTATTTTCCACTGTTTGTCTGTACATGAGGCCCCAGGTTTGTTTATATTGAAGAGAAGGCACCTCTTCGGATAATTTGGCTACTGATAAAAGCCGCCTGAACATCTGGATCTTAAGTTATCAAAGAAAAAAGTGAGCACATATTAGAAAGTGCTGGGTTAATGGCCCATCTGCCGTGTGCCAAACAGCATACAAGAAACACTGATTTGTAACGTGAAACTGCTTTATTTAGTGTTTTTACTGGTTTTAACCACCTGATCCATTTGTTTTGGAGAGGAAAAGACCTCTTTGGATAATTCGGGAGAAGTGTCAGCTGGTTGCAATCTGCAGTCCTCACCACTAGAAGCTGCTAACCCTCTCTAAATCTTACACACTGCTCCTTTAAATCAAAATTGAAGTCTCTAAGCCTGCAGGAATGACATGATCTCGTATTATATGTTTTATTTGTTATTGAGAAAGCAGGAAGCAGAGATGAAGACAGAATAGCTGAAGCCTTGAGGGAGGTTTGATCCCGGGCCAGCAGGGGAATGCAAGGTTTCAGAGGATGGAGTTGCAGCAACAACACGCAAGAGACAAGGAAATCATACTGTATTTGGATGTTGCCGCTCCTTTCTCTCCTTCTACATTTCTTTTATTACTCTCAGAGGAGTAAGTTGAGGTGATGTTTCAGTAGGTCATGTGTTACTGTTAGGTGGAGGGTATGTGCATATGTTAAGCAAACATTAAACATGTTTTCACTTTGCTTAGAACGGTGACTTTGAGCTTTTTGTTTGTTTGTAGCGCTACGCTTGGGTAAATGTGTGTGTGTGTGTGTTTTAAAGTGTCAGTAACCTCCCCGTCCTCTAACTCTTTCTTCTGACTTCAGAGGAAGCAGAAGAGGAGGTGAGGAAAGAGGGGAAGGAGGAGATAGAGTGGGGGGGTTAGAGAAGTTTAGGAGGGGATACAGCTGGAGAGGTGACTTGAGGTCGGGGAGCTGACAGCCAAGATGAGCGAAGTTGAGGACAGGAATGTAATCATTGCTTCAATCTACCTCACGCTCTGAGATATGGTATGGCTCAGCCACAGATAGGCGTGCAGCACGAGGAGTCTCCTTTGTCTAATAAATATGCTGGGATAACATGAGGATCATATTTTCATGTCACCGTATTTCAAATACACTTTTTAAACAGTGTTTCCAGGAGACCAGTCCACACAGTGTGGGCTGATTTTCATTTTCGCTCCACAGTGTGATAAATCCAGAGGTATAGATGTAAATGGACTTACAAGAGGGGATTGTACTATCCATTCCAGATTCAAGGAATCACTTTAATCTGTTTCATAAGGGCCTGAATGTGTCCACAGGGCTGTACGATTCTCCAGCAGGAAACAAATAACACCATGTTCCTCTCTGAATTATAGGTACATTGTGTTCAGTGGCGCTCTGATGTGATGATGTATAATGGAGAAAACCTCTTACGGATTTGGAATTCTGGCAGAAAAATACTTTTGTAGAGATTTCAGAAGTACGTGGTGCAAAACCTTTCAGTTTTATGTCCAACAGAGACCTTGCTACTTTTATAGTGCGTGCCTATTTTCTAAAGAAACAGAACATTCACTGTGCCGACTGCTGACAGCTGAAAACATTTCGACCTTATCACGATGTTGTGTGCTTTCTTTCCAGGCTCGTAGCAGCAAGCCAAGTACTTTGCAGAAGTAATTGAGCGCTACAGATCAAAACGAATGTTTTCGGATGAAGATAGGAGGACATCCTGGCTTTATCTCATGAAAGCTGCATAACTGTGATTGCATTGTGCAACATATAGGCTGCGCTTGAATTCACGTACCAACACATACCAACATTCTATTTATACTTGGTATGATGCTGTTACACTGCATAGTATGTGGGTTTTGTGTACACGAGAAATGCTCGGATGTACACTACATTAACAAGAGTATGAGAAGTGAGCTTAATGGACATACAACTACCCCACAATACAACGACTGGCAACAGAAGAGAGTTGCAGCCAGGCTAATATGTTTTCGGGCATAATTAGTATTTAGAGTTTCAAGATGTGGTCAGTTTATCCAAATAGCTCTTGTTTGGAAAATGCTGTGAGATGTGAGAGTCCTGGTCATACAATTATGTTATACACTGAACAAAAATATAAATGCAACACTTTAGTTTTTGCTCCCATTTTTCATGAGCTGAACTCAAAGATCTAAAACATTTTCTATATACACAAAAGACCATTTCTCACAAATATTGTTCACAAATCTGTCTAAATCTGTGTTAGTGAGCACTTCTCCTTTGCCGAGATAATCCATCCCACCTCACAGGTGTGGCATATCAAGATGCTGATTAGACAGCATGATTATTGCACAGGTGTGCCTTAGGCTGGCCACAATAAAAATCCTATATGACATTTAGCTACTAACAGCCAGCAACCAGGAAGCGATCAAGATGTCTTGGCTTCAGTTTTGTGATGCTGTCATGTCATCTATCTTTATATACAGTCTATGGTCAAGACTCAGGAGCAGCTGATTGTTGTTTGGACTTCCTGAGACAAAGTACCAGAACAGGCAGGTATACAGGCTGGCGTATGAAAAGCTGTACTGTGTGAAAATCCTCTCTCGTGTAGCACACTTGTTTTACTGTTCACCTCTCTTCATATAGTACATACAAATGATATTAATGATATTGTCCTCAACTAAATCACTTCTACAGTAAGTTCTACTGTACTGCTTATGAACAGCAGATGGCACTGTAACACTATTTATCACCCAAGTCCCTTGGCTCTTCTCTCCTTTGCGGTCTCCTCTTCCTCACCACCAGAGAAACTTCTGTAGTATTCCATAGAAACATGCCTCCACAGTCTTATTGTACTGACACAGCCTCAAGCTGATGCACTTTACAATAACTTAAATGGGATATTATAACTTCTTAAGTGTTTGCTTATTTGCAAATGGATGTTTTTAATGTAAAACAACAGATTTTTGACCCATGATTTCGTCCAAAAACCAGTTTTAGTAAGAATTCATTGATGGGTTTATGTATAGACCATTATTAATACTATTATATGTTAGACACACATATAAATTAGACTTCCACACTTTGCTTTACACTGCTTTTCTGTCCTTCATTTTCCCATCTCATCCATAAATGCAATATCAAAACACGAAGAAAAAAAATTCCAACTTCTTTTGGCAGAGAAGTGCAGGAGCTCAGCAGGAATGCAGTCTGGTGCATAAAATATGTGAATCACAGATTCCACGTATTGTGCCGTGTGGAGGCTCATTCATTTCTAATAAGAGGATCCTCTCCCACTGCATGTTTCTAACACCAGTGTGTTGCAGCAGGGAAGGTGTTGCACCGGATTAATTATGCACAAAGTAAAATAAATGAATAGATGTCAGTGATTGGCCCTCGCTGTGACTCCACTGCAGCTGTGTTGCAATGAGGCAGCAAGATGTGGCTCAGCATACACAAATTCACACACACACACACACACACACACACACACACACACCACCACGCTCAAATTGGGAAGTAACCAGGTATTGTGAGTCATCAGCAAAGCTCCGTATAAAAACCTGACTGAGAGGGAGAGAGACAGATGGGTGAGAGAAAAGTGAAGCACGAGAGGAGGGGGAGGAGAGGAGAGGAGGGGGAGACAGAGGGGGGGAGGAGGAGTGAGGAGAAAGTGGGAGAGACGGGGAGCGCAGAAGAAAACAGACGGAGAGATAGAAAGTGTCACCGAGGGGCGAGTTAAATGACATTAATGATGCATTGGTGTGAAGTGGCTGTGAATCTCAACACTCTCCCTCTCTCTCTACTTGTTACCATGGTTGCTGCTGCTGACATCCTGATCGCAGAGCGCAGATAATGAAGTCAGGTGTGTGTGTGTGTGTGTGTGTGTGTGTGGAGAAGAGGAGTGAGAGCAGACGAGGGGACTACACTCTGCATGTATGTGTGTGTGTGTGCTGTACCATTTCACTCTACATATTATGTGCATTGTGCAGCGAAGTGGTATGGCTTCAAGTGTGTGTGTGTGTGTGTGTGTGTGTGTGTGTGTGTGTGTGTGTTTGTATGCCTACACTAGCTTGGAAAGTCTGCACAGGAAAACTAAAGGGAAAACCTCAACTCCAGATATAAAATGAAGCCACACACAAATAAAGGTGGACAAAGGTTACACACGCACACACACACACACACACACACACACACACACACACACACACACACATAAAGGCTTGCAGAGGTACAGTAAATAGTAATAAGTAGAGCACTGAATTGATGGCCATATGAATTAATGTCAGTTACCTTGGCAACCACAGCGTGTGAAATAATACAAAGAAAGCACGAGCTGAGAGAAGAGAGACGAGAGAAGGAGGGAGAGATCGAGGAGAAACAACACACTAAGGGAAAAGCACAAAAGTCCAGAAATTCAGAACATTAGAATAAAGATGAACAGCATGTTTCGCTTCTGTGGTCTGACCCATCAGGCTGTATGTGAGTGCTTCAGTTTGGGAAAAGCAATGCATAGATCAGATATGCTTTTCCCATCTTTGGTGCTTTGCACTGCTCGCTGTATTGTTTTCGTGCTTCCCACAAATCATCTGTCACTCAAGCGTTGGGTCTGCAGTGTCTTTCTCCGCCTGGAGGAGTTTCTGCAGGTGCTGCTCTTCTCTGTCCATGTCCACACTGGCTGGCTCCTGTAAAACACATCTTTTTCTCCCCTTCTTGGCCTTCAGTCGTCACTATGTCAGTATTCTTCCAGGTTTACAGAGTGGATGAATCTCAAAATGTCAACCTGTTTAAATGTGGACGGGGAGAGGAGTTTTGCAAATCGATGATGTATGCCTGCTCAAACTTGCTTGGTGCTGTGTGGCAGTGACGTTAAAGGTTCACAATGATACAACAGTGATTTGATCGATGTTGGCTTGCAGCAGCAGTGGGGTGGCTGTGGCTCAGCAGGTAGAGCAATCCGTCTATTGCTTGCATGTCAAGTGGTTCAAACCCAGGCTCCTCCTACCTCTGTCGGCACTGAACCCCAGTTGCTCTTGAAGATTGGCAATGCAAGGCACAAAGCTTATTGTCATCAGTGTGTGAGTGTGTGAGAAGCACTTTGGATAAAGATGCAATATAAATGCTTTCAGTCAATTTAACGATCTTTGCCATGCCTTTACAGGTTATGAGCCACAGTCACACCACTATTTTGTATTCGCCCAGTTGTCAGACAACAGAAACAGGTTAATATTTAAGTGAAGAAACCATGAGCTGCAGTGTCCGACTGTCAGAATATCTGCCATTAGGAAAATATGAATGAAACTTTGTTTGTTTGGTCATGATGGAGAGCAGGAAGGTCCGTTAATGTCCTTTTTGCCAGTCACATTCCTGTTTAAGGGATGAACCAAACTACTTATGGCTGTTTTTAGAGATGGTAACAGACTTTTTACCCACCTTATTTCAGAGGGAGCTGCTGTAGAAATAATTATATATGCAACTAACCTTAAATCAGCATGTTCTGAAATGTCCTCAAGGTGGTCTGGCTCTTGTTGCGCTGTCCAGGTCTGTAACAGCCAAACTAAGCTAAATGTGTTGCTTCAACAACAGTGTTTGAACATGCACCCAGAACAAAAAGGAATTGTTTCTGTAACCATACATTTTCCATCGCCTGCCTATAGAGAGGAATAGGTTGCTACCCCAACTGCATAATGTAAAAGCCTATTTTGTACTTCCTAGCTCCCGTAGTAGCAGCTCTGTTGAAGAGCAGAGAAGAAGAACTTTGGCGCTGTCTATCGTAAGCAACTCACATGGGTACTGTCACTGACGGGTTGTCGTGGTTGTCCTGCGTTGTGTGTTTTCTTTCTCTTCCTGCATCTTCTTCCTCGTCTTTTGTTCTAATTGGCGGTTGGCAACCAGTTAGTCACATTATCGCCACCTACCGGAGTGGAGTGTGCAATAGAATTCCGGTTGACGCCCCGCAACACAATGCTTGTGTGTGTTGGGGGCGGCACTTGACTCCCGTCAATGACACCGCCGTCATGTGACGCCGCCAGTGTGTTTTGGACTTTACTGACTCAATATTGGATGAGACTTTTTACCCCATTTTTTCATGCACACCCTGCTCTTAATGCAAACACTACATTTTATGGAATGACACAAGATATAATGAAACGGAAAAAGTTTTGAAAGCAGAGAAGTATTAAATCTAAATTTGTGGAAGACAATGACACCTAGAATGACAAGACGGTCACTCAGCATCAGGACATGATATCCCTGTCTTTCCTTGTCTGACTGTATTCTCAACCTACATCAGAAAACTGCTCATTATAAAATGAGCAGCACCTTTAATTATGTGTTTAGTCACTGAGGCTGAGAATGTGTGATTTACCATACTTCTTTCATATCATATAAAATGCTTGAAGTTATTTATTTTACTGCTACTTTATATTACTGAGGTCTGCTGCTAAATATGACGTCATGTTTCACTCCGTAGAACTCTGATTTATCAAATCAGCAGTTATAAATATGTGTAAACTGCATTGATAAGGCAGATGAGTGGATCATTAGCTCGTAAACATCACGTTTATTCACTTCACATAACACATTACATTGAAATTAATAAAGAATTATGTTAAATGATCGCAGTGTGTGTTAATGTCTGTTTATGAGTTAAAAAAAATCATAAATAATCGTAAATATTTACTGTAAGTTAGCTCAGGCTCTTAAATTTAATAACTAGTTAATGTAGCAAGGTGAGCTAATTGCTAACGCACCGTCACCCTTGGAAAATGCTGTTTCTGGTTCAGCACTGGAAGTCGCGCCCATAATTCACGCAAAGTATCATGGCAGCTAGGAAGAAGGTGGATACTTGGGCTACAGTTTTGTGGCCTGTGTCACAAAACTTTCAACTTTTTTAACACCCGTACGTGCAAAAAACTTAACGACCAGCCCTGTTTGAAGTCTCAGCTTAGACTGGGAACATTTGGAAATGCTCTGTAAAGGCTCATGTGGATGCTCCATGTTGAAAGATTTAGTTGGCGTAGTGTGAATATTGTCTTCAGCCATGATGCTACTAACCCCATTTTCCTTACCTTTATTTCAAACAAACCAGAAACATAAAATAAAACATGTCTAATAAAGTGGTTATGAGCTGAATTTTTGCTGTGTGTCAGCAAGTCACACAATATGTAATTGCCAACAGCTCAGTGTTTTCTCTGTTGTTGTTGTATGTCTCCTTCACTAATGTTAGTCCCCACTGCACATTGAGAATAATGAAAGGATTATTTAATCAGGTGTATTTCAAAGCTTCCAAGCATCTCATGCTTTGGTTGCTCCTCTCCTCTTGGTGCTTTTATATTTTCAATTCAAGTCAACATTTCTACACAGATTGAAAAGAGCTACATTTTAAAGCATGCCACTGTGTCACAGTGTGGTACATTTGTATCGTGTATAAGAAATGCAGTGCCTCATAGAATAAAAAGTAGAAGAAATCAAATGACACATATCCAATACTTCTGTTTTCTAAAAGGATAACACAACTGCAATGGATCAGATTTACATGAAATAGTTTGTCAGATGCTGACGCAAACTTTCTACCAGCATCTATCCCCTACACCAAGTTTTAGTGGAGGGTTCGGTGGTTTGGTGCCGCATCTGCAGTGATGCAGGCGCTGTGTTGGACTGTCGTGGTAAAAAGAGAGCTGAGCCAGAAGGCAAAGATTTCAATTTACTGGTGGATACAAGCGGCCGAAATGAGCTTTCTCTGAAGGGTGGCTGGGCTCAGCTTAGAGATAGGGTGAGGAGCTTGGACTTCTGCCGCTGCTCCTTCACGCTGAAAGGGACGCCTCCCGTTAAAGGTGTTCCGGGCACGTCCCACTGGTTGGAGGCCCCAGGGCAGACCCAGAACATGCTTGAGGGATTAGATATCCTGTCTGGCCTGGGAATGCCTCAGAATCCGGGGTCATCCCTATGTTTCCAGCGTTCTATGTTTCCCGGGTTCTATGTTCCCCACTTAACCCTACAAAAAGGGTTCTATGTTTCCCGCTTAGTTGAGCGGGCAACATAGAACCCGGGGAACATAGAACCTTTTTTGCAGGGTTAAGTGGGGAACATAGAACCCGGGAAACATAGAACCCTGGAAACATAGATACACTCCCCAAAATCCCCCAGGAGGAGCTGGAAAGCATTGCTGGGTAGGGGGGCATCTGGAATACTTTGCTCAGCCTGCTGCCCCGTGACCAACCTTTGAATAAGCAGTTGAAAATGGATAGATGGATTTATTTCTATTAGTGTGAAAATGAATCAGATTGTTTGAGATTTCCTGCTAAAAATGTGAAACAATAAAACAATGTCTGTATATGCATTTGTTGTGTGTATGTGTATGTGTATGTGTATTCTCTATGGAAGTGTGTAGCATACTCCATTATGCTTATGGTGTATCTGGAGGGTGTCTGTGTGAACTTGTGCATCTACCTTTGTGAGAACTAATGTGAGTTTTAGATGTTGAAAGTGGGGACATTTTTATGACCTTCAAATGTCTGTTTGAAGGTCAAGACTCAGGTTAGAATAACAGGATAGTTAGACAGGATAGAGGCTGGGGTTAGGCATTGTGTCACTGAGGGTCCTCACAAGTACAGAAGTACAGGGTTGTGTGTGTGTGTGTGTGTGTGTGTGTGTGTGTGTGTGTGTGTGTGTGTGTGTGTGTGGTAATGTCAGGTCAGAAGGACAGGGCCCACAGCTGCATCATGTCATTATGACCCAGACTGTTGTTTACTTTCCATCTATCAATCTATCCTCTCGCTCTGTCCCCGTCTCCCCCTGTATACGTCTGTTCTATTCACTCGTCTTTTTTTTTTTTTTTTTTATAGCATTTTTTTCTTACGTAATTTCTTTTCTTGTTATTTGATAGTACAGGTGAACATGAAGAGGAACGAGAGAGAGGGGACAACATGCAGCAAAGGGCTATATGGGTTGGAATTGATGCTGCTTGGGACTCAGCCCACATAGGGTGCACGCTCTACTAGGTGAGCTACCAAGGTAAAGAATATTTATGCCCACTCCTTTCTTCCTCCCCTCTACTTTTTTTAGATGGCCATGGCCGCAGCCATTATGTTTTGTGGTTGCCTGTCCATCCGTACATATGTCAGTCTGTCCAATTCTCGTGAACCCAATATCTCAAGAATGCCTTGAGGGATTTATTTCAAATTTGGCACAAATGACCACTTGGACTTAATAATGAATTGTTCAGATTTTGGTGGTCAGAGGTCAAAGTCGTTGTAACCTCACAAATCATGTTTTTGGCCATAACTCTGAAATTTGTATGCTAATTATGACAAAATTTCACACAAAATCTAATTGGATAAAATGGTTAAGTCATGACATTTTATATTGAAAAGGTCAAAGGTTACCTTCACTGTGACATCATAATGATCTGGAAAAACACTCTTCTGGCTGTAATTCAACGTCATATCTCAGGAACAGAGAAGGAGACATTTATTCAGATACTGAAGTGAAGACACTAATCTTTGGTGTCCATCTTGAAACTGTGCTGATTGTATAGATCTTCTGAGCTGCAGGGTTGAAGATGTGTGTGGAGCATCCATGTTTTCACACACATGGATGTAAACTGCAACTGCGAATGGTTTGCATACAATTGTGAGGTGGTAATTCTAGTTTCTCTTGTATTTTTTCTTTTCTCTCCATTCTCTACTTGTAGTTTCCCCTTCTATAGCTCCAGAATTCATCACTCCTTACATTCCTCTTCTCCTTTAAGATATTTCAAACTCTTCTTACTCTTTGTCTTCTTTTTTCCACTTTTCATCCCTCACCCCCCTTATCCCTACTCCTACAGTCTCCAGCCTTGTCTTTTATATCCTCTATTTTTGCCCAATCGTAGTGCTCCTCCACTTTACACTGACATTTTAGATGCTCTGGCTTGTACCCAGCTGTTTAAAAAAAGACATCTTTCCTCTGATATTAAAGCTCCTCCCGCTGTGTGAATCTCTAACAGGATAAATCAGGCACACCTAAAGTAGCTGAAATGCTCCAAATTATACAAGCATGCACAAAAAATTGGAACCAGAAAATGTCAAGCTTCTTCAATGAACTTCTTTTTCTCTTGTAGGTCAGTTTGACCGTGGTGCTACAGTATGACTGAAATGAAGTGCATGCTCACAGTGCTCTGGTTATTTGGGGGGTAAGCTTTTTAAAGCAACATTTCAGCCAAAATACTGAGTTTTAATAGCCTTATTTACATTGGTTCAGTAGTAATCAGTGTATGGATGAAAATAAGAACTAGTTTTCCCAGAATTCCTTGCACATCAAAGCAGTAAAATATTTGAATCATTTTTGGTTCTCAAAGTTTTTGACTATTCTGAAAGCTGATAATCAGTTTACAGAGTTTTAATTTACATTTGCTGTGGCTCATTAATTTTTTTTTGACTAATCTCAAATTAAGAGCCCAGTTAGCTCAGTAATTACTATGTAACTATATAAACTGTGAAATGTCGTGACAAATACTGACTTTGAAATTTGGTAAACAGAAGGGACCCAGATGATGTGTCTCAGTGACATTTTTTTCTAGTGCAACAAAATAGCTCATAATTTCCACTTATCCATTGCTTCAGTTTCAAATGACCAAATTCCCATCACCCTCTGCTGCTGTACTTTGTACAATACTAACATAGCAACTGTTTAAATGCATAATGTTAAACGTTAGCTAACAAGCTAACCTGTTAACATTTCTTCAGAGTACAGCTGAGCTTATACACATGTAACTGACAAAATAAAGCTCAGACTGATGAAATGTGAGGCAAGATGATTTCCAACAATGGCCCAATGTTTCTTAAACCTCTTTTACACTGCCAGATTTCCTGTGAATGTTGGGCCGTTTTGCCGCCAAACTGCAAGCGTTTAGACACACAGAGCCGGATTGGTGAGGTGATCCGAGGTGCCCGATTTTCCGCCTCGTAGGGTAGACATATTGGCAGAACCCTTTTAGTTTAAACAGACTGAGGCGGCCTTCTGCAATGGGAGGGGCTGTTGATGACACCGCACGTGCGAGCCACTGGCGGTGGATAAACAGGAAACAGCTGATAGCAGGAATTAGTGAGCAGCTAGTAGCAAGAGGGAAATGCAAACCTGACAGACACTGTAAAGATGAGCAACTGAAGAGGCCATTAACTGTCAGATGATGGGGACGGTGAAGAACGGGCTGACTTATGAGAGAATCGCTGAAGGACTGACTAGCCGCAGCTTCCCTCCTACGCAGCGTTGCCAGGTGGGAAATATAGGATTATTGTACCAGAGACCCCAAATTATCGTATTTTGAGGGAAATTATCGTACATCCGTCATAACCAAAATAACAATCCTACTGATGCGCTATAGGCAATTATACAACAGTTAGTTCCGACCGAGTAATTTGATTGGACGAGAGGCATTCCGTGAGTGCTGATATAGAGTATAACATCACTGGGACTTGTAACAGTAAAATCACTCCGCTTGCAGGTGTTATAAATATAAATACAACCGTTAATTTACCAACTGTCACACTCGCTACATTGATGTAAACTGACACTATAGCGTCACACCAAGAAGATGGATATTTTCCCCAAAATTACATTTGAATTAAATTATGAGTGGTCGTCAGGAGAGGACGAGGAAAAGGAAAGCCAGGACTCTTCTGTGCAGACCTCCAGGTGTGTTTGTGTAGCATCAGCCGACCTCGACAAACTGGAGAGGAGCAAAAATGAAGCGAACACGGTCAGGAATTATCAATGATCATCTGATGAGGTACTGATGAGGATGAGGGAGAGTGGAAGCTGAATCCGGCCGTGCCAACATCCAGGTTTGCCAACGCTTCATCAGCCGAACTGGACGAAGTTACACAGCTGCAGATCAATGTAAATACAAAGTAGCTTGTGAGTTCCTGGTGTGTGTACTGCGTTTTCGCGGAGCTACATAACATACTTAAATAATTTATTTCATCACCTTTTGTTAACATTTCCTTACTCAGCATTGCTGTTTAAGCTGTTGTTGAACTGTTGTATAAAAGCAATATCACACTCGAGGTCGTGATGTTGTACTGTATATCGTCACAGCTGTAATTGTCTTCGGCACGAGGCCGCAGGCCGAGTGCCCATGACTGTATCACAGCCATGACGATATACATTACAACATCACGACCTCGAGTGTGATATTGCTTAAATATAGTCACTCTAGTGTTTACTTTTTTGGTTTACTTTTTTTTTCCATTTTCCTTGCTTCTGTTTTTCCTCTTCTTCTTCTTCTGTTTTGAATCTCATTCTCGCTCGACTTCCTGACGGGTCCTAGCGCCTCGTGGGGCGGGTACAGCTGACCATTCAGCCAATCGTGCTCATTGTTCAGAGACAAACGTCACCCGTATGTCATGCTAAGCAAAGTGTGATTGGCTGGAAACATGTCACATGGGAACAGATGCCTTCAGGCCTCACAAAAAAAACCTCCGGCATACTGATTACAACCACACATTCATGAAATGGTCAAATTATCGTACATTTGGCCTTTTTTGGGATTACTGATCGTACATCGTACAGAGGGCCATATTATCGTACAAATGCGATAATTATCGTACAACTGGCAACGCTGCTCCCACGTCACTGGTTACGTCACACACTGAGCTACACATTTTGTTACTTGCTCACGCCCCCTATTGCCCCGAAAAAGGCGCATTTTGTATAAACAAAAGTAGGTAGGCGGCATTTTGCTGCACTCCCCGATTTTGTTTTTATACTGCCAATGCTGAAAGAAGACTGATTGGGCTTTCATGCAAATTTGCACAATTCCTGTTTAAAAAGGGCTATAGATATACTTTTTATGATACCACCATCAAGCCCTTTAGTCTAACTAGTGGTAAGATCAGCAACTGTCCCTTTAAAAATCAATTCAGTTATCATTTTTCTTTTCTGGTGTGTAATGAACATTACAGCCTCATTGCAAATTGATCTTAGCAGAGGTTAAAGATGCATTTCAGACTGATAAACCATAACAACAGGAAATTACCTGCAAATCAAGGATTTTCTGGCTCTGGCACATGAAGGTGGTGTCCACATTGTTAATATTGCCGATGAAACTCTGATTTGCTCGGATGTTTTCCTTGAAGAAACAGCTGTCAGTGAGCGCAGTTAGACCTTTTTTAATAGCTTAGAAAAAATGACGTGAAAATTACTAATCATTTTGCTAATTTAAATTGGCTGTTAGTAACATGCTGTTTATCACGTCTGACAATGCCGCTGTCAGACACCAGTGAGGGGAGCTCCGCTGATAAAAGCTACTGATTGGGTCACTCACAAGAACACAGAACAAACGTTTAAACGTAGTTAAAGATCTGAGACTTTTTATGCACACAATAGATATATTTCCCTCAGATTTTGGTCGTACATTTATTAAAATCAGTGTCAGTGAGAACTTCTCCTTTTCTAAGATATTCCATCCACCAAGCAGGTGTGACACATCAAGATGCTGATTAACCACCACTCATTACTACACAAGTGTGCCTTGTTATGGTCACAGTTTAAAAACACTCTAAAATGTGAAAAGAACAAAATGCCACAGATATTCAAAGTTTTAAGTGAGCATGCCATTGGGATGCTGGTGCAGGATTGTCCACCAGAGCTGTTGCCCGTGAACTCAGTGTTCATTTCACTACCATAAGTCGTCTCCAATGTTGTTTCAGTGAATTTTGCAGTTCATCCAACCAGCATCAAACCACAGACAGTAACCACACCAGCTCAGGACCTCCACATCCAGCCTCTGCGCTTGCAAGATCGTCTGAGGCTAGCCACCTGAACAACTGATGCAATAATTTGTTTGCCCAACTATAGAATTTCTGCACAAACTGTTAGGAAGGGAAGCTGATCTGCATGCTCGTCATCCTCACCAGAATCATGATATTGATATTGACCTTGTGTGGAGTGAAGTCGGTTGGATGTACTGCCAAATGCAACATTGGAGATGGCTAATGGTAGTGAAATGAACACTCAGTTCATCTGAGATCTTTGGTCTAAACCTGTGAAAAATCAGAGCAAAAACAAAAGTGTTGTGTTTAAATTTGGTAAAATGTTTGTAAATGTGGTGGGCATCGATTTATAACTCTGGCAGGCAGTTTCTGTTTTGATATCCAGCACTTCAACAGTCACCATGCTGTGTTGAGTTGTTGCTATCAGCATCTCCCATTTCTTTCACTTTAATTCACATTGAATGGGCATTCAACTCACAATTCACATGAGATTAGATTTTTAGATTTAAGGACTTCCATATCCAGCTATCCTATAGCATTATTTCAATAAACTGTACACAGGCCCTTCATCTTTAACAATCTCTCTGTGATTTCACTCTTTAGTATTGATTCATGCACAATGAATTCCAGAGACTGCAGTGCACTCAGACCTGCTGGGCCATCAGAAAACCCTGTGTTCAAATATAGTTTTGGACAGGACGGGTGCCATCAATTACACTAATGCCACTGAGCTAAAGTTGGTTCCATTCCTATTCAGCCCACTGTGTGTTCAGCCAATAGCATCTGGCACATTACACACCCAGCTGTGTGTGTGTGTGTGTGTGTGTGTATGAGAGAGAGAGAGAGAGAGAGAGAGAGAGAGAGAGAGAGAGAGAGAGAGAGAGAGAGTTTGTTCAGATGCTGTATGCTTAGGCAGTAAACCTAGTTGCCTCATTAACTCACATACCATCTTATTGGCACAGGATGTAATGACTCAGGTGTGTGTGGATGTGAATACAGATCATGACTGGCTTTGTAGGGTCATAAAATGTTTGTTATGACTTTTACACTCAAATGAATTTCATTTCATTGTCCTGTCCTGCAACATAAAGCAGCTTCATCACACCAGAAGGATATTTTCATATGTCCACAAAACTGGTCTCTGCTCAGCTCCACTACATACTTAAAGTGGTGCAGTCCTGGATCTGCTTTTGTCAGTTTCAAAAATAACACAACAAAAAAACCCAATCTTTCAAATGTTGCCCATGGTGAGATGTGTAGAACTGGAGCATAATTTAATGCGCATCAGTGCCTTTTGACAAATATAGCTGATGTACTGATACAATTTCTTAGCCATATGTGTCACTGACATGAATTTCTATTGTTAGATGATTGAACAATTGTTAAAAGTGGTTTGAAATGCTACAGATTACCTAGCAACTTCCTGGCATAATAGACCTCTCAGATAATCAGAAAGATGTAGTATGTCTCGCCCTCACTGTATCAACAAAAGTGAGAGAACAGTGATAGAAAAGTCAGTAAGGCTTGGTTTGGACCCTCCCACACAGGCCTAAGAGGATGTCTAACCAGGCAAAACCAGTAAAAACACTAGTGTGGGTGGACCAAGATGAATAACCTGGGCTTCATCCAAAATCACTCTCTATCTACTTTATGGTGCACTGTATTAACTGTCATGGCATTGTTTTAAGAAAAATGCTCTAAAAACATACTTTATACAACCTGCTCAGCACCAATCAGTGGACTGACACAGTTAGCGACTAGCTGGTGAACATACTGTAGTGGAGCATTTAGCAGCTAATGAGACCGACATGTCTTCCTGGAGTTGATAGAGACCAAAAACTGAGCTAAAAGGAGAGTGAGTATTGGACTTACATTCAGGTGGACACAAACATGACTCCCATGACTCTGGTGTTGCTCTGGCTCTCTCTCCAATTGGACCCCATCTGGCGCCGGCATGCTTTGACCTTTGAATGGTTTTGCCTTTACTTCAGAACACCTTACACTTCACTATGTTCACTCACTCACATCTACATCACTGACTTACTGATTGGCCACACTCCATGTAGTTATGTTTCAGTTGTTTCCTTTGTTACAATAAATAACCTTTAATTTAACATCATCCACCGTTTCCTTTCCAGTGTTTGTCATGGCCTAGGAGGGGGTTATGACAAACTGGGGGCTCGTCCGTCTTTTTCCTATTTGTACCAGGAATTCTAGGTAAGGTTTGCAATTTTGTATGCTTTGGGCATTTGTTTCCTAGCTGTGTGGTTTAGAATTTGTTTGTTTCAAACATTTGGGTCACTCAAACGGTAAAAACTTTTTAAACAAATGTATAAGATTTGGGGTGCCCATGCGTAATTTGTTCGCAGCGCTCACAGGTTAT
Organism: Epinephelus moara; assembly: GCF_006386435.1. NCBI lineage: Eukaryota > Metazoa > Chordata > Actinopteri > Perciformes > Serranidae > Epinephelus > Epinephelus moara. The sequence goes on along the minus strand of NC_065509.1, from coordinate 9,237,441 downwards.
GACAATATGATATGCTACGAAAATGCACACACAACACTTCTTATGATATCCTACGAAGTAGCGCCCCAAGAATGTTGTTACATACTAATCGTAAAGTTATGTGATTAACATAAAGTTACGGAGGTTAGGCTTAGGCAAGTAAAATTACAAAGGGTTAGGTTTAGCAAAAAGAAACATGATGAGGACGTACTTTAAATCACTCAGAGTTTACACAGTTCTGAACACTGTTCTCCTGGGGAAAGTCCTGTTTTGTGAATAATCCACTGCCCCAACCTGCCTCCTACTTGGGCCACTCAGGACCACTTCCTTCTTTACTCCCATCAGCCCATTGGTTATGTGATCGCAGCCTTCTAAAATACATGGGTTATGCACAAATTACTGGCTCAGTATTACATGGGATACGTATGAATCTGGGTACATTACTTTTTATAGGAAAAAGTACAAACAGTGCATGAGCACAGTCTACAGTGTTGTGTTTATTCTACCCATAAGTGGCCAAAAAATCAGTTATTGTAGGTTTTAAAGGAGCTGTATGTAACATTCAGAGCATTAATAAAGCAGCAAACAACTATTTACTATAAAAAGATATATGGAGTAATGGGGTCCTGAGCAGAGAATGAGGTCATGCTGCCTGTGTGTGTGCTGTAGTCCGAGCTTCTCTGTGGTTTGTTGGGGTAGTTGATCTATGTGCATGCTTGTGTATGTGAGTCCCTGTGGGTGTACCCTACTGGCTAGCTAATCCCTGCTTCTCTGCACTGTGGCAGTCACTAATGATTACATCGTCCATACCCACTATGGTGGAACAGCGTCATCACAGAAGCACAGTGCCCATCATCAGGTTCCTCTTCATGTTAACACCGCTTGCTCTGTCAGCACTGTTGCCGTCATCAGCAATGTTTGCACTATTAGCACTGTTAGCTGTCAGCTATTGGCTAAGCGACCTCCATGTTGAGAGCCATGTGCAGTCAATCATGACTCAGACTCTGAATCATAGATATGCTCTAAATGTTGTATACAGCTCCTTTTAGTGGTGAGTAAAGGACTGAAATCTCTGCTTAAGTAAAAGTCCAATTACTTCCATAAAAATGACTCAAGTAAATGTGAAAATTACCCTTTGAAAAACCTGCTCGAGTGAAAGTAAAAAAGTACCTTGTTAATAAAGTACTCAAAGTGTGTTGGCTCATCAAACAAATAAGGATTGCCTATAAACTAATAAATGAATAATCTCCCACCCTTTCTCCAAATTTTTCTCTCTACTTCTTACTTATCATAACATCAAACATTAATGTTATGCATGAAAAATTAGCTATGTTAGTGATGGCCAAATGAAGCCTCATGAAGCATTTTCTTTATTTTCTGAGCTCACTAGATTGCGCTTTTTGTTCCACAAACGGTTGAAAGTAGTGATGTCCAAATGAAGCTTCATGAACCACCAGTTGTATTTGCTGAACCCACTAGATGGCGCTCTTGGTGTAATGAAAAAGGCTCAAGGGATGCCAGTGCAGTTTGGTTTCAGTTAGCAATGGCCAAATAATGCTTCCTGAACCATTTTCTTTATTTTTTGGGTCCACTCTGGCACTCTTTGTTCAACAAAGGTTTGAAACCAAACTGTATTGCCATCCCTTGAGCCTTTTTCATTACGCCAACAGCGCCATCTAGTGGGTTCAGCAAATACAACTGGTGGTTCATGAAGCTTCATTTGGACATCACTAGTTGAAAGCACAATGCATTGCTATTCTTTGAGCCTCTCTCTTTAAACTTGTAACACATTACTACCCACCCCTGGCTCCTATAACTAAAGACCGTGCCTCATGGTTCAGAGGTTACAACAGAAAATATAGTGGTGCTATTTTACCACTCAGGTTAGCTCAGGGTCAGGGCCCAACTTAGCACAAAATGTTGCTAAAATCTATTGAACATCATAATCGAACAAACATACGGGCTGAAGACATAACCTCCTTGCCAGATGTAAAAACAATACAGAGTAAATTGACCATTGGAGGGTTGCACCATGTGCTACTCTACTATTAAAAGACGTAGACCATTAGGTTAGTAAAAACAATTTAATGGTATCATCATTCACACGTATAGTAGGTGAGAATCTTAATCTCTCCCTGATGAGTAAAGAATAACTGTAGCCGTTTTCAATCAGTTTACACACTCTAACTGTAAAAAGTAATTGTGACAAATAAGCAGGTTGATTACATTAGCTGACTACTGCTTTTACTTTGATTGATAACAGGTTGCACCCGTATTGTGAAACCAGGCAGAGTTTATGAATAGATTTTTCCATAGAGTGTGAAAATAAACAATATATTGTGAATGATGAGTTCCTTAGCAGCAGCACAGCCATACGATCATTTGCATAACCATTCACACTATCTGCCTTTTACCCCCAGCACTGCTCTCTGGTGTTTGGAGCCACTAATGTTTCTTGATCGCTCATGTTTATTCATTATAATTCATTAGTCATCGCAATAGTTTGTTTGTGTTTTGTAAGACAGGCTTCAGTTGTTGTGGGAAATAAGTAAACTTAAACCTTTCATGAAACTGAAGACTTACCACCAGGTTTGGAAGCCCACGTAGATGTGAGTCATAGCATCTCACAGGAGAGTCACTGACTCACTCACTCATTAATGGTCCTGCTCTCTCACTTTATTCTCTTGTCACTGTTTCAGGAGGAAATTCAGACAGGAAGTCCCCAAAACAGTCCAAAAGTCCACTTCCCAGCAGACACTGATTAGGCGTCCTCTGTCAGGTTGGATTGGTGAGTGAACAGCTCAGTGAGTCGTGTGTGTTCCTCCCCCAGTCTGTGAGTAATGGAAGCGATCGCTGATGTTGTCACCCTGACAACATGGGCACTCCGCAACACACCAATACACAGGCATTCAGAAAAACAACCATTTGAACATGGAGAAAATGTCTTCTTAGTGATTCCTATCTTCCTCAATCTTTCTTCTTTGCTTCTGTCTCCTCCCCTACCCAGCATGCTTTGCCCTGTGTGCCCTTACATTAATAAGCCCTTATCACTAATATGGATAACAATATTTGACGGTGAGCTTCTTAGCCAAGACACTTGGCAGATTTGCTTCACAGAACTCATTCAGGTGATAATCGCAACAAGGAAAAATTCATCAACTTCCTCGTTCTCAGCCAGGTTTTTGCGACATCACATTATGTTCCCTGCAAATATAAATATGCTTGAATTCAATTTAATACATTTTTATCGCACTTTATCTAACATCTTTCATGAAATGGGGCAGCAACAAAGAAAAGTGTCACTATTCCTGCTATTATCCTGCACCTGGCTTAAATAAATGAAGTGTTGTCAAAGAGGCTGGGTTCAAACAGCTTGGGTTAAGAGAACATCAAACAACAGGAAATATGAATAAATGTCTGAATAGGTACTGATATCAGAGGTGTGTGATTGATGAAATGAAAAATACACTAGCAGAGACTTGAAACATGGTTTTATTGATCCATCACACTTATTATATTTATCAAGCCTGAAAACTCAAGTGGGATAAAAAAAGATGACAGTCGCAACCTGTGAGGTGAAGTGCCTGGTTGATCGACAAATTTAATTATCCACGAATCATTTTTCAGGTTAGTGTTTTCATGTACTATCAGCTACAATGGATAGATCTCCATCTGATCTGACACAAAGTTAAAGTAAGGAGAGTAAGGCTGCCATGATATCAGATTTTCACTAAATGATAAGTGTGGCCACAAGTGTTTATGACAACCATTATTATTGCAATATCTCAAGAAAATGTGAGAGAAATAAAAATGACCACCTCACAGTCTCTGTAAACCCATCAAGTTGCACTTGATAATACAATCAGCACAATTTCAAGATGGACACCCAAGGTCAGCGTCACATTAGTATCTGACCAGATGTCTCCCCTTCTGTTCCTGAGTTATGACATTGAGAAAAGTGCGCTTTTATTGTGTAAAGCACTTTGTCTTGCATTCTGTTTGTATGAAAAGTGCTGTAAATAAAGTTTGATTGATTGATTGATTGATTGATATAGCTATGTCCCACCCCCCTCACCATCTGATTTGTTGGCCACTATGTATCCAGCCAATCAGCACCGAAGGCTGAATGCACTGCTGAATGTTTGTGTGACCTCATCGAAGCTAGGAGTTGCGACATGTTCAGTGTTTGCAGTGAGTTTCAGCAGTGCATGCCTGCATGGAGTTATTTTTCCAAGATAAGGTAACCTATTTCGTTGATGTTGCAATAAATCACAATTCATTACAATGAAGTTGCAAAAGCACTACGTCCTATTATCCGCCTAGTAGGCTAGCCTACCCAGGGAAATTTTCATGCACGCGAAAGACACGTATTTTATAGTTCTGCGTTGAATCGACACCGTAGCTATGGCGTAGGCTCCATGTTGACGTAGAGCCTATGCCATAACCTACGCTGTAGGCTGACGTGCACCTCCCCAGAATTGTAACTACGCATCGCAGTGACGCAGACCTCCTGTCTGTTTCTGTATACTGACACCATTTCCCTCAGTGGAAACAAAGCTTGTATTTACTTGTATTTCACAGATAAGAAACAACAAATTGTGAAGACAGTAACTAAAATAGCATTTTAAGTCTTGTGTGTGATTTATCCTTCAGGGATTTATACTTTGCAATTTATCCAGGTTTCATATGAGAAGAGGAAATCTCCGCTCATCACTAGGCTAATTTATACAATGTAAAATGCCATAGGCTTGTGCTAATAACGTTAGCATTTTGTATTTGTTTGGAAAATGTGTTTAGTATAAGACAGTTGTTTTGTCGGTGAACTTTGTGAGTTGTAATGGAGCCAAATTGTGTGCCGTTACCTTTGTTACATGTTGCTGTTATCCCTGGTTTTATATGAGAAGAGGGAAAGATCACCGGCCGCTAGGCTAATCAATACAATGTAAAATGCCATAGGCTTGTGTTAATAACATTAGCATGTTGTATTTGTTTAAAAAACGTGTTTAGGACTGGACAGTTGTTCTGTCAGTGAACTGTGTGAGCTGCAATGAAGCCAAATTTTGTGCCGTTACCTTTGTTAAATGTTGCTGTTGTCCCTGGCTTTATATGAGAAGATGAAAAGATTGTGAGTTTCTAGGCTAATTTATACAATGTAAAATGCCATAGGCTTGTGCCAATAATGTTAGCATGTTGTATTTGTGGGGAAAATGTGTCCGGTGTTTGTCTGTGAATGCTGCGAGTTGTTGGCCAAGTGAAGCCAATTTGTGTACTTGTGTTTGAAACTGTCTCTATTAAGCCATATTGTGTGTTTTGGGTGTTTTTTGAATCAACTAAACTTTACAGCACATCACAGAAACCTCCACCACTGACTAGTGTTTTGGGGGTGTAACTGCAGAGTGACACAGTCACACCACCGCAGAAGTAAAAATGCTCACGACGGCATCTAGGCGACGTGCGTAGGCTATGTGTGTAGGGTCTACGCACAACCATAAATCTCATTCGAGACCAACTTCAAACTAGCTCACATGAAGAAACGACCGAATCTCTGAATTACTTCTACAACTGTAACTAGTCCCTGTGTAGCGGTAAAACATATTAAACAATCTCACCATTTTGTAAACAGAACGTAACGCTATCAATTTGGTGACATTACATCCAAATAGTTTACCAACAGGTGTGTGAGTGTTTTGGAGAGTTCGGTAAGTTAAACAGAACATTGCACAGTAGGCTACGCTAGCTCTAGGTTTCCATTTGACTACCGACCCGTTTAGTGCAATCAAATAGACTACAACAACGAACCTGAATGAGTGTAAGGTGCTTGTAAATGCTCAATTTTAAAACCGAGTCGCGGAAAATATCTACAGGCTGTAGCCATTGACTGATATGACTGTAACGCCAGTGGCAAGGCCGTCATTAATCCCCAAAGCTACCTTGTCATGAAGTCATGGATAACGTGATTTATGTCCTAAAAGGCATATAAAGTTAACCTGGAAATCCAGATGCCCCGCCCCTAACAAATTCGAATTTGCTCTGCATGGGGATCTGGCCCCGACGAGCAGAGCCCGTTGAATCGCCATCGGACCAATCAGATCAGTCTATCTGACAGAGGCGGGCTCTGGGCGGGCGTAACATGATGAGGACAGCGCTGCGCCGTAGGAGTCGAAAAGTAAACAGCCAAGATGGCAACTGCCAAAGGACCGCGTCCATTCAATTTAGCTTTGGAAGAAACGCTAAGCCAGCTACACTTATCTTTTTCCTTGAGAGAGGAACAGAAGACTGCCCTAGAAGCCTTCACTTTCAGGAAGGACGTTTTTGCCGTTTTGCTGAAGGGATACGGCAAAAGCATAATATATCAGTTAGCCCCACTGGTCGGCAAACCAATGGGGCTAACTGCAATGAATATGTCACCTTGTTTTTTGCTCTGATTGACTATAGTGCTATCCAATTGCGTGTGGCGGCATTTAATATGCCTCAGTTAGTGCCGCCCCTTGGGTAGGAAGGGTGTATCAGTGAGGGCCAGACTCAAAATCTTTCTAGATTTGCGCCTAATGTCTGTGGCTTAACCACAGTATTTACTAAAAAGTGAGAAGCTCTACCATAAGAAAAAGCTTCCTGAAATCCACAACAAAGTTGTGCGCAAAATAAAAGATCTGATCCAGCCAGAGAATGCTGGCTTTTCACTGTCTTTTACGACAGATTGCTGGTCTGGAACAACAGAATCACTCATGAGCCTTACATGCCACTTCATTGACAATGAGTGGGTCAGAAAACAGTTTGTTTTAAATACTAGGGCGATGCAAGGATCCCACACTGGGGCTTATATTAGTGAGATATTCCTTGACATGCTTCAGGAGTGGCAAATTGGCAAAGACTGTGTAGCTTTTGTGCTTCGTGACAATGGAGCCAACATGGTAAAGGGAATGACACTTGCTGAAATTCCGGACCTTAGTTGCACAGCCCATACTCTGCAACTGCTAGTGAACGATGGCTTGACAAGTCAAAGAGCAGTGACAGACACAATTGCTAAGCTAAAAAAATGTGTCACACATTTCCAGCACTCTGTCCTGGCCAAGCATCGCCTACGGAGCATTCAAAAGGACCTTGGTCTTCCAGAGCCAGGTGGAATTCCACACTCCACATGCTGCAAAGGGCACTGGAGCAAAAGCGAGCTCTAACCGTCTACTCTGGGGAGTATGGGGGGTTTTCCTGTCCAAGTGCCCACCAGTGGGACCTTGCCTCCAATCTGGTCGAAACACTAACTCCCATTGAGGAGGTCACTTTGGAGGTGAGCAGCAATAGCTTATCTGCGTCATGTGTAATCCCCTGTGTGACCGTGTTGAAGAGGGCCAATTCAAGCTACTTTCCAAAGAGGCAAGAAGTTTCTCTGCACGCCACCCTCATCTGTACCCAGTGAGAGGCCTCAAAGTGTTCTCGCCTCAAAGGAGAACACGCAGAGCAGCCCTGTTTCTTGCACCACAACCTTGTCCTTCTGAATTGGGAGTATTAGACCTAGATATTATTATCATTAGATATATTTGAAAATGATTATATCTCATATCGTATTAATTATACGATAACATGCCAGAGAGTGATATTTTTATTTATTTATTATTATAGGTTATTATATTATATTATTATATTATTATATTATATATATTATAATAGGTTGTTAACAGGATTTTTTTTGTTTGTTTGTTTGTTTTCTTCAAAAAATGGGCTGCTCCCTGCACTTTTCATCTTCATCTGCTGTTCATTGTTGTACTCATTTACTATTCAGTGTTTTACTTATTACAGTACTTTAAACCTCAGGGAGTACTTTTATATTTTTCCATTCATTTGTTTACTTGCATAAATATATGCTTAATTGCATTTGAATGTAGTGCTTTGTCAGTGTTTATTTTTTTAATTCTGTGTCAACTATGATTTTTACAGCAGATATTTATCGGTTGTAAAAATCAGCTATCGGTATCTCTGTTTCATAATAATCAGTATCCACATCGGCTCTGAAAAAACCATACCGGTCGATCCCTATTCTGGAGTCCAAGTGAATGTTTATGCCAAATTTGAGGAAACTCCCTTAAGGCCTTCTTGATATATTGCGTTCACAAGAATGGGATGGACACAAGGTCACAGTGACCTTGACATTTGACCACCAAAATGTAATCGGTTCATCATTTAGTCCAAGTGGACGTTTGTGCTCCAGTGTTTCCCACAGAATTAGAATCTTTGTGTGGTGGTAGCTGACAGCAGGGGGTGGGAGGTGTCGCTAACTTTTCCGTTCTGTTCTGTTCTGATTTTTTTTTTTCTTGCCTGTGTGTCCTTGTGTATCAGTCATTGTCCCCTCTCTAAATTCAGATGTTTTTACAGGTCTGTGAATGCAACAGAGGCATAAGTCTTAGTGAGTTCACTTTTTTCCTCAGTGGCAGTTTATGGAGTTTGACTCATAGGGTGGATAATTGATCACTCAATTAGAGCTGATCAGATCAGATCAGATCAGATTGATGGCTAAGAGGAGCAGCTGTTTATGAGTTACAGCAAACTTTTAGACCGAGCACAATCAACGGTTAAGTTTCACTTTCACTGCACCTGCACCTCTTTGCCCAGAATATGCTCTGCACTGTGAGTGTGGAGGAATGAATAACCTAACGGTGTATACATATTCCAACAGTGCTCCTAATGACCAGTCCAGCTCCAAAAATAGAGTCACAATGTGGTGGCAGGTGTTTTAATCATGGTGGGTTGTCGCAAATAAATGAATTTTTGGGAAACCTAGTGATTAATTAAAAGACATCCCCTCAAGGTGTTTTTAGGATATCGCATTCATGAGAATGGGTGGCCGGACAGATGGACAACCTAAAGACATAATGCCTCCAGCCCATCAATCATCTTGAATTTTGTTTATTGTGTATTTTTCTTGTGTTTTGGCACATAAATGACACTCAAAATATGAGTGTAGGGACGTGGTTTTCTACCATAACTGTACAACAATGTACAAAAAGAGCAATTACACCTAATGGATTATGAAACTAGATGGTGTTGGGGTAGCGAGACAAAGCGAGAACAGAAAGAAATGGAAATAATTTAAGAGGTGCTGGATTATTTGCATGATATTATCATTTATGGATTATTAACATTATTGTAATATTTCCTTTTTACATATCACAGTTACCATCAATACTAGAATATTGCAAAAACCCTACTTTGTTACTTGAGTTGTGGGGCAGACCCCGCATATGGACAACTGAAACAACTATGGATAATTGTCTTTGGTGTTAAGAGCCCAGTTAATCATATTTCTCAAATTAATGTAAATGTAATGCAAGTTGCATTGTTTTGTTACTCATAAACAAACTAAAG
>NC_065509.1:9131215-9227605 GCF_006386435.1 Epinephelus moara | reverse complement strand
GAAAGCATGAGCTTTGCTCACCCGTGTTTACATCACGTGACACGTGCACCGCAGGGAGAGACAACGGTAACCACAGTCACTAAAAGATAATTTGCACTACGGTCTTTTAGCAAAGGACAGCCCAACATGTCTGAAGACTTTGAAATTGAGGAGGAACAGCATTTCTTTGTTGAGCCATGTTTGTTTGAGCCCGAGTATACGGACGGAACTCAGGCTACTGGACGAAGCAGCCGCCGCAGCTCATGAGCCTAACCCTCAGCCAGCCGCAGACTACCGGAGTCAAGCACTGGAAACCTGGTGGTGTAGTTGTTTCAAAGGCAAAGCAATGCCAACGGATGAGGAAAGTCTTTGCTGCTCAGACTGGAAATTGGCGATGCCTGCACTTGAGAATCTGGACATCAGTACTGACGAGACTGCTGTTCTTCAGAGATCACTGATCACCCTGAGCGCGCACACGTGAACGTGGAGCACAGGAGCACAGAGAAGCAGTCAGAGCTACAGGCTACAGTGAGGCTAAAAACAGAGTTCATATGATGTTTTTCGAAACAACTTTTTATGTCACGGCTGCAGCACACTTGGATCACTACGGATGACCAGTATGGAGATACTTTGTGGATTCAATTTTGTGTTCTTGGTCTTCTTAGTCTGGGGCGCCGTCAGCCATTAGGTGTGCTAGCCGCTCCACCCGCCGATCTCCGCAAGGGATGGTGTGCTAGCCGCTCCACCCGCCGATCTCCGCAAGGGATGTGAGCATTCTAAAACTTCACCAGGGCCTCCGTCGGCATATGGGTGAGTAGATAATGGCTGAATTTTCATTTTTGGGTGCACTATCCCTTTAACAGCACTATTCATGGGGTTAGGGGTGGTAGACAAATACTGTATTTAATGTAGTCTATATAAAGATAGTGTTGCTGCTAATAGGTCCCACTTTAGTTTTTACATGCTTATTTATACTTTACGAGTGCACATAAGTTGGGCTATTGCCTTGTGAAGTGGCAACATGTTACTTTGAGGAAGGCCCCCAAACCAAATCCACTTAGGACCCCCAAAATTCAAGTTCAAATTTACTTCAACTGTCAAAATGTTAGCTGAAGTAAATTAGCAGCTGTTCTCCCTGTCTCTGGGCGTTATTGTTTTTACTAAACTGCTGCTTCCATTTATGCAAGTTACCAAACAGCTACAGCTACCACCACCCTCTGGACTGTAGTGGGGCTTAGGTGAATTGGTTTGTAGCCTTGGGGAAGAAAAACAGATGGAATCAGGTTTGTGATCCAGCCAACACAGATGTGGATAAGTGTATACAAAACCTTTAAAAAAAAAAGCTCATCTGAATTTTATCTGGATACAAGAAACTGGAATTTGATCATAAAACATTGTAATGAAAAAGTATGAAATCGGGCCATTGCGTGATAATATCTACTTTATTTTACAGTGAATGGTGAACGTGAGAATAAAAATGATGCAACAAAATAATTGATTAAATAAAAATGACCACTTTTCTACCTATTACACATTTGGCTGGACATTAAAAAAAACTCTGAACCCATTTCTCTCAGTTTCAGTGTTGGTGTAGTTAGCGGTAGTGATGTCCAAATGAAGCTTCATGAACCACCAGTTGTATTTGCTGAACCCACTAGATGGCGCTGTTGGTGTAATGAAAAAGGCTCAAGGGATGGCAATACAGTTTGGTTTCAACCCTTTGTTGAACAAAGAGTGCCAGAGTGGACCCAAAAAATAAAGAAAATGGTTCAGGAAGCGTTATTTGGCCATTGCTAATTGAAACCAAACTGTATTGCCATCCCTTGAGCATTTTTCATTACACCAACAGCGCTATCTAGTGGGTTCAGCAAATACAACTGGTGGTTCATGAAGCTTCATTTGGACATCACTAGTTAGCAGTTAGCAGCATGGACATGTAGGAAAGACTTCTCCTCAATGTTGGCTTAAAATCTTACTTGATTTTGAGATTCTAATTTAGAATCTTTGTCGACCAGAGTTTGGAGAGTGGTTGAGGTTTTCCCATTCACTTCAATAGTGCAGAAACATTTTTCTCTACAGCTTCTAGTTACCTCCAAAGACACTGCATCTTAAGGCATTTCAGCATCTCCTGGTTCCAGTGAATGATGAGACAGATGGTAGGTTGGAAGACAAACTTTAGGGCTATTTTTATTTCAGAACCATTAATGTTGTATCTTGACAAATTGCTTTTGCAACAGATACTAAATGCTCTTCTAATGAAGCCAGTGGAAGAAAAGTGAGAACTAAAAGACGGAGAGGAAGAGTAAGGGCAGTGGTGTCATTTTCAGTGTTTGGTTGTTCGGAGAGACAAAGAGCATGGCAGGGAGGAAAGTTATGTAAAAGATCTCATTGAAACTTCTTTTATCATGTTCCTCCCCACACATGCAGACACCTCCACCTGTACCAATGACTTCTCTTTTTATGCCTAATAAGTAAAAAGCATAATAAAATTCAATGTTCAAATTCTGCTCTCATTTTCCTGTGCACTGATATCAGGAGACGGCAGCAAGTGAGTCATTACTAATGGAAAATATCTGAGAGAGATAGATGAAAGGGGGAGTGGTGACGGGGGGGGGGGGGGGGGGNGGAGGGAGTAGCAGAGGTTTCTAAATGTGTGTCATTACTAATGGAAGCAATCTGAGTTCACTTCGCAGCAGAGCAAATATTTGGTAATTAGTTAAATTTCACTATTTTTCTTCCCCCCTCGGACTACCGCTCCATCCCTCCCTCCTTTTCCCCCACTCTGTCGCTGTCCCACCTCCTCCTTAATGTCTCTGTGTATGCAAAGGTGGCGCAGCAGCTCAGAGTAGAGTTGGAGAGACGTCTGCTGGTGAAGTGTGGTAACTTCAGGCGGATTAAATACTGTGGTGGTTAATAAAAGATATGATTGGTGCCTTGTGGGAGAATATTACTGAGAAAAAACATCAATATTTACCAATTTCAACTCCGTCATCAAAAAGGCCTTACATCATAATGTCAGTCAGTTTGATAATATACACAGAAACAGGGGTTTTCTGTTTTTAAAAAACTGTCCTTTTCCCCAGGTGGCCTCTTATCACCATAAGAAGTGCAATATTTTAATAATATAACATTGTATGATGTGTGATATAATATTTATAATATGATACAGCACAAATTCATACCGACACATGCTCCAAGTATCATAAGTTAGTTTAGTTAATATATTTGCAAAAATAAGAAAACACAAAAACATTAAAGGAATACTTCACCTACAAAATGACCATTTGTATATAAATTAGTCATGTCCTTTGACCTTGAATTTGTGAAGAAAACTTTGATTTTCTCGCATGCCTCCACAGATATTGGCGAACATATCAATGTACTGATTGATTGGGGGCCATGTTAACAACAGTAAAACTATACCAAAATATGTGTTTACAAACTCTGACACAACTCATGCAGTATAATCTAAGCTTCATTTATCCAGTTGTTTGCTCAGTAGTTCCTAAACACTTGAATTTTAATGAAAAAACCTTGGAGTCTGGCTTTGAAGAGATCATCGATAAGTTTTACTTTCAGTTCAGGGTTAAAGGTCCAGTGTGTAGGTTTTAGGGGAAAATACTGGCAGAAATTAATTGCTATCTCCTAACTATGTTTTTGTTAGTGTATAATTACTTGAAACTAATAATTGCTTTTTCTTTTCGCTTAGAATGAGCTGTTTCTATCTACATACGAAGCAGGTCCTCTTCCATGGGCTCTGTGGTGTTCTACAGTAACCCAGAATGGACAAACCAAATATTGGCTCTTGATAGAGCCATTCATGTTATCGTGGTGGCCACCTTGTTCTCCTACACGCTTGATGGGAGAGGTTTCAGTTTTGCAACGTCACCTCTAGATGCCACTAAATCCTTCACACCTAACTTTTAAATATTAACATTTTACTGAAATTGAATAAGTTTGGGAAGTACTGAGCATAGGACTGGATAAATGTGAGGGTTTGCAGACCCATGTTTTGATATGGTTTTGCAACGCGGCCCCAATACATCAATACATCAATATGTTCTCCGTTGTCTGTGGAAGCATGCAAGAAAAATGAAGTTTTCTTCAGAAATTCACGGTTACATACAGTGACTAGTTAATGAACAAATGGTCATGTTGTGGCTGAAGTAGTCCTTTAAAGGCATAAAAAGGATTGTGCTGGTGGGATAAAGAAATACCCAAAGGGGCTTAAAATAACGTTTCATAAAAAGAAAGTAAATAAAATTTAAACTCTAAATGTATCAATGAAGAAAAAAACATGAGCATAACATTTAAAAGAACATTGAAAAAGGCCACAGAATTATATAGAGTAAAATCAATGGCTAATACTTCCCAGCACTACAGTGAATATAACATAAATACATATGCCAGTTACTATTACAAGTACAGTATATCACAACTACTATAAATGCTAATAAGTGAAAGAAGGCTATATAACATACATGTAGAAATTCAAGCAGTTTTGCTCACACAATAACCTCAGATATGATGATACTTCTTCCACAGCTGAGCTACTCTGAATCTGATGTTGTTAGTAATCTTGGAGGATGCAAATGTTGATGGAGCCTGGTGTTATATGTGTTGATTACTAATTTGTCTATTAAATGATGAAGGTACAATCAGGCTGATACACACACACTTGTATCTAGGCATTGATGGATTACCCAGGGTGTCTACTGGAAGATTTACAAATTGTACAAAATAATATATGCAGCGATACATTTTCATTTATTAGTAATAACAGTTAAGTAATATATTGTGTAATAAACTAACACTGACAGAGGTCAGTCTGCTCTTATATTTTGCTTGTAGTGCTTTTACATACTCCAAAAAACTGAATGCAGGACTAGATTAATTTTTCATTGTAGTACTTTACATTAAAAGGATCTTCTTCCATCACTGCCCATGTAAGGTATTTCTCAAATTAACCCTTCCTGGTATTACACGATTGAACCATTTTACTAGTGTAGTTTCTTTAATTTGTATAGTAGTAGGTTATTATAATTCAGCTCGTGATTGTGCGCCTTTATGATCACTACAGCTCTGACTGATGCCTTCAGAGTTACAGTTCAGTGAAATGTCAGATGAACAGTAGCACTTAAAAGGGAGTGCTAACACTGTGACATGCAGGCACTGTAGGTGCTATACACACTATCACTAAACTGGCAAGGGAACAAAGGAACCGGCAATTTCACTGTGAGATCTTAATGCTTAACATTTTGATCACTGGAATTTAGCCAGTGGTATAATGATGATTGTATGATTTTGTCTTAACTTTTGTCTTTTTGTACCTTTTGTATCTACCCTATGAGGCAAGTCATAAAACCTACATACAGTTAATCTTCAAACTGACCCTGTGTATACAGTACACGCTGTATGTCATCATTCATAAAAAGGAATTAGTAGTATGAAAACATAAAAGCGAGGCAAAAATAGATGGTAGTGGGAGAGTGTCCCCTCAGATAATTACATCTGACAGTGCACCAGGCCACTAGGTGGCGTTGTCCTCCTAGGTGGCAACAAAAACCTGCTGACTGCTGCTTTACAGTAATGATGACACACTAGCACTGTAAGCTCTTTTTAATGTTAGGGGATATTGTTAAGTTAAAAACAATTTCACTTATGCTGCAAAGATGATCAGACTAGATTGTGTGTGTGTCAAGTCAAAAAAGCACCAGTTTTAAAATGAAGTGGTTCCAGGAAGAGTCACAGGGACAACATGAGGTGTGTGTGTGTGTGTGTGTGTGTGTGTGTGTGTGTGTGTGTGTGTGTGTGTGTGTGTGTGTGTGTGCACGTAAGTGAGTGAGATAGTAATAGATCATATTTCCCATGGTGTCATTCACCAGCCATGTTCCATTAATCTCCCATACACTCATATTGCCTATGATAGCACTATCATTCATTCACACACACACACACAATTGAGACCACGGATGTGTGTGTCTAACATGCTGACGATGGGTCATCTGTCTCTCTCAGTCAAGACAACATACTTTGTGGTGAGGCAAACTTTGTGTGTTTTGCCAACTTCTTGTTTGCAGCTTCTTTAAAATACAGAACAGGTGGTTCCTCTATTTTTGATTTGCTGTAAAGTCAGCACAAAACACTTGCATCAGAAGCATCACCAATATGTTTCAGCATAGATCACAAAAACCAATGTGCGTGAGTCGTTGTCTACAGAGGTGGCCATGTTGCACCGCTATGTTTCTACAGCAGCCCAGAATAGTTACACCAAACACTGGCTTTAGATATGGCCATTCTTGTTTTTGCATTTTTGCTTTTTGCGTTTTCGCATCTGCCACTATAGTTAGAGGCCCATGTGCACCAACAGCGTAGGATAAACTCTGATTGTTTAACAGCAAACTGCTTTATTCTGTGTTTTTACCAGTTTAAATCAGCGGGTCCATGTGTTTTGAAAAAGAGGAGACATCTGTGGATAATTCGGCTCCCAGTAAAAATCTTCTGAACATCTAGATCATAATTAGGGTGAGCACACATTAAGTTATCAGAGAAACAAGATTAGGTCAAAATGTAGTTTATAGCTGGACAACGTATTAGAGGGCTTTGGAGCAGTGCATTTGTTTTGGAGAGGAAGAGACCTCTACAGATAATTCTGCTCTCGGTAAAAAAAACCTCTAAAACAATAAACACTAAAGTCATTCTAATCGGGTTTCAGCTTGTTGTGGTCATAAGGAGCTAGCCTCAAGTGGCCATTAGGGGAACTGCAGTTTTTGGTCCTAGCTTCATTTTTCAACCCTGGAGGTCCCCGCTTGTTGGCACTCTGTAATCCTCACTGCTAGACGCCACCATATCTCCCAGATCTTACACACTGGACCTTAAGGGATGCGGTAAAACTGATTGAGGGTCAAATGTGAATTAGGTGAACTTCCCCACCTCCAATAAAGATCATGTACAGGTGCTAGATGTTTCAGTGGTAGGCATCTCTGTCAAAGGGTGGCGTTAGGGAGGTTATGCCAGCCTGACTATGATTTTAATATATGTATTTTTAACTTAGGAATTCATTTACAAATTACTGTTTTAATCATTTATCGATACATGTTTATCCTATTTTATGTTCATTATAATATAATGAATTTTAAGAATTTGGGGGGAGCACAGAAGCGTATTTGGACAAGCATTGCTCCCTAATGCCCCCCGTGCCGCTGGCTCTGAGCTGCACAGAGCTGCAGAGGGATCTGTTTGTACAGCTTTCACATTACTGGGAGTCGTGTCATTCAGTGTTGACATCAAAATACTGCCTAATGGAGCTTTAATTAAATGTTGAACTGTGATACACACTTAGCCTCTGACCTCTGACCTGCCTGCAGAGAAGATCAAGTCCTAAGTGAATTTCAATATGAAAGAAACAGACATTAACAGTTAGCTCCCAATTAAGCAGCTCTTGACAGGCAGTTTGTTTTTGTGGTTTTACAGAAGTCATGTTACTGTACAATGTCTTACACACTGGGTCAGTGTGTGTGTGTGTGTATGTGTGTCTGTCTGTCTGTCTGTCTGTCTGTCTTTTTATGCCTCATTCAGTCAATACAGTTCAGTTCAGTGTGCTTTTTGGTGAGAGTGTCAGGCAGACTGTTAACAAAACCTCTTAATACAGCTGTGATTCCTCAAAAAACAATCCCACCATCTATTGTTTGTACAAATGTTTATTTGCGTGAGTGAATGAGTCCCAGTCCTCGTCACCAATTTAGAAAATGTGCCAATCTGAAGGTAATTTAAGTTCTCATTTCTTTTACATTTCCTGAAATAAAATTGCCTTGGTGTGCTTAGCCGTGAGCAAACCAGTTTGTAATAAGCACAGAAGAAAATCAACATAAACAAAACCGAGCTTGAGTCAAACAGTGTTTAAAGTCTGAGATATTGAAGAAAATGTGATTTTTTAGGATTTACCGCCTCATCATCAGAGATCCTGTGAACAATAACTGATACACTGTATGATCTCATCAAATTCTTTTCTACTCTTTCCCTTCCTGTATCTCACCGACTGTAGATATGTATCGTCTGGAGCTGGCTGGAGGTCTGGGGGTCATACTGTTGCTGCTGGGAGTCCTCACAGCACTTTATAAGTGTTACAACCTGGAGATCATGCTCTGTTACAGGAGACACTTTGGAAGTGATGAAACTGAAGATGGTTAGTCTAATTTTGAGCTCACTTTGAATTCAGGACAATCAAATAACAGCGGTGTTCAAAAAGGCAACTCACAACAGAATCAGGGCGTATTTCAACATACATATTGCACCATGAAGAGCAGAGAACTTAAGACATGACAGGCAGCAACAAGAATACAGTAGAGGGCATGCAGGAGGTTTCTGCAAAACGTCCATGTACCCAACCTATTGCTAAATGCTGTACTCACTCGATAATGAGTGAGTGTGAGTGAAAAAAGTAATAAGTGATGATAGAAGCATGTTAATGAGGCAATAAAAAGAATAAGATACACAGCAATTACACTAGATCAAGTTTACATCTAAATAGTGATTTGGGTTTTATCAACTTAGACATCATTTTCCCATGCTGAAATTGGTCTAGCATTAAGTGAGAGAGAGGCAACACCTGTGATACAGGCTGCAGTGTAACCATTCGGGGCATCTGTGCAGTGTACGTTCACTAACAGTTCTTGTTTTTTCCACTGAAAGCAAAAGATCCCTACAGAGACAAGATTGTTTTTTTGTTAAACCAGAAGCAGCCTATGTGTTTTTTTGTTGTTGAAAATTACAAAGACATCATTTTGTAGTATTGATTGAAAGTATTGATTACAAATAAGTCAGTCTAATATCCTTAGCGGGGTATTCCTAAGATCTCATGCCCTAAAGGTGAATTGCTCTTTCCATTTATTCTCCTCTAGTCCAGATGAAGGATGATCAGAAAGTATCATCATTCAGGATGTGGTTAGTTGATGCTGTTTAAAATGTAGTTTTCTCTCTTACTATGTCTCTCTCTTCACAGATAATAAGGAGTATGATGCCTATCTGTCCTACACTAAAGTGGACCTTGACTGTTTGGGCAGGTCAGTTACCTCTGTACACATTTCTTATCTTGCTAACAACAGTGGTTCTGCAGCATGAAAAGCCCCTGCTTACTTCAATCATGTTCGCTGGATGTTAAAAGCTTGCTATGTTTAAATGTAGATTTAAACAGCTTCCATTGCTTCCAGGAGAAGTTCAGTGGTGAGGGAGTTGTGACACTGATGGGGCAGAAGGAAACAGCTGCCCTGGTTCTCTCTAAAGCTCACTAATTTACACCATCCATAAACAGAGATGTAAAAAAATTTGTGGTTTCAGAGGGTGATACTTGCTGGAAATAGTTCTTGGTAAACAAGATGCAGACGTAATGACATAATGATGAATTTGTGCAGCATCCAGGGTCATTACAGTGAGATTGCCAGGTTTGGTAGGTTTGTGTTTGTATGAATGCATATTTTAAGTAATAACCATATATGTAAATGAATAAAAAATGGGGGGGGAAAAAATGCTGAGTTGTGTAGGGCATCTGAAAATCAGCTGAAAGTTCTTTTTAATGTTCATTCTAAAACACAGGCACAACCTTCAGGTTAAGTCATTATTTTCCTGTTGAGAACACATGGCCCTGGACATTGTTGAAGTGCTTTGGGTGTTGTTCATGTTACACCCTACTACTGTGCTCAAGTTACAAATGATATCAACCTTACTCCTGTTAGCTGCAGAGCTTCAGAAGCAAAGAAGCCCACTCTTACTGGTCTTGCTTCATAAGAGACTTTGCAGGCGTTCTTTATTTCTCTTAAATTCTCAAAAAAAAAAAAACAAATCATATATTTATATTTTATTTTGATATTTTATTTAACACAGTAACATATTGATTATCAAAGAAAATAAATCCGATTGAATTGCCAATTCGCCTCACCTGCATATTTTTGGATTGTGGGAGGAAACCGGAGCACCCGGGGCAAACCCACGAGGCACAGGGAGAACATGCAAACTCCATTCAGAAAGAGGCCCAGAACCTCCTTGCTGTCAGGTGACAGTGCTCACCACTGCACCACTGTGCCCCCCAAGTCATGGTAGAGAATATTGTTCGCATGGGGTCTGACTGTTGGGGAAAGATCTTCCGAATATTACCTTTCAAATGAGACCATGCATGTGCATGTACAAAAAATGGAACAAGGACAGCTCTCAGGTTATTTTGGGTATGCCTCAGATAGGTGTTTTAGGTCAATTTAGATGAATTTTACAGGATGCTTAACTGTTAACCACTTAAAATGCATTTGCAGCCACCAGGTGCTCATTTGACTATTTGATTTTGAATCTGGCACGTAATTGTTGTTCTCCTCCACAGCCGGGCGAGCAGTGATGAGGAAACATTTGCTTTGGAGATCTTGCCAGACGTTTTAGAGAAACATTATGGATACAAGCTGTTTATACCAGACAGAGATCTAATACCCAGCAGTAGTAAGTATCCATCTATCTGTCTGTCTGTATGTATGTCTGTCTACTCCTCTCCTCGTCCTTCCTCACAACACACACAAACACACACACATCCTGTCTCTCTCTCTGTGGGCCTTTATAACCCCCAATACCCAGAATTCATCACTCTGTCAGAATAAATAACAATGTATGCGGATCTTCACCATAACACACTTACAGACACACATGTCTGTGTATGATCTCAGGTGTAAGTCACATGTACACACACACACACAACACAACACAGTGTCGCTCTTCCTCAGACACAGATCTTCTCACATCCGTGATTTCACTTTCTTATGAAAGTTCTACAAACACAATCTGTGTCTTTCACAGCGTAGTTAATGTCTGTATTTCAGTTTCGCAACCACACATTCCCACACACACTGCACAGGATGTATCGAGTGCACACAGTACACACACACACACACACACACACAGACACACACAAAATTTGTCATCATTTCTGGGGTTACGTGTCACTCTCTGTCTAACCGGAGGGGATATATGACTGGTACTGCTCTATCTGTCAATGCCTTGACCTGGCAGCGCACACACACACACACACACACACACACTCTCTCTCACACACACACACACACACACAGGTGCACAGAGATGCACAATTCCATTATTGACACATCGAAAGGGGAAAACACTTACTGCCATTCACATGTAGGCACACAGCATCTACTTGTCTGTCTATCCCCATTCATTTTACTAACACAGTAAAAGTTTGAGGATAGTTTACACTGGAGGCTGACAGTAAGTATTGCAACTATTGCCTACAGATACTCACAAGCGCAAATGTGTGTAATCTCAACATGTACACTGAATACTGTGAAGTTTTATAATGATGAAAAAACTTCAAGACAGTTTTGCAGGGCATGTGGCTGTACATGCAATAAGAGTATATGAGTATCAGGAAAAAGGGCAGATATACTGTGGTATACTGATTTGTCAGTCTACTCATCACACACACACACACACACACCTATCCATCATGTTAATGTCATCTCTGGCCTTGCTAGCTGCAGGGACACTGAGTGGAGATTAGATTTAGATTAGACTGTAGGGAGGTTCATCTGTTTCATTTAACTGTTTCATCACATAAACGCACATTTAAAATTTTCCCAAACATTTTTACACATGCACTAAATGTAGTCTGTCTTTGTTACAGTAATATGTACAGCTTTCCTGGTGATTTATACAGTAGGGAGAATCATTAAAGATGCAGTGATTGATATGTATATATTACCAATGATCAGATAACTATGTGCAGAGTTATCACCTGACTCTGTAGTGTCCCTCAGCTCCACAGAGCATTCTGGCATCTTTCAGCACATTGTTTTGGTGGAAACTTTAAACATTGGGTCACTATCACTGCTCTCCTTGATCCTTTTGTTATCCTTGACAGGCAGCTAATTTTACTTAACAAGCTCTGATAAACCACCAAAGACAGACATACAAAGTTAGAGACTAGCAGGTGGACATAGTGGAGCATTTAGCAGCTGTTAGAGACCAAGATCCAGAGCTAAAAGGAAAGTGAATATTGGACCTAAATTCATTAGAAACAAGACTACAAATGAATGCTAATGTTGCTCTGTGTCTGCAGGCTTTATCAATAGGCAATAGCTTGCTAACACATTTGCCAAAACAAGCACATAAGATGACCATTTGTCAGTGTTGTGTTTACAGCTTTTTCTGCTGCCCCCAAGATGCCATAATATTTATTTATGCAGCTTTTAAGGTTCTGTATGTAACTTGTAACTTTTTACATGTGTAAATCATTTTTTATTGCCAATAGGTGTACAGATTGTAATGTTCCTTCCCAGACCTTCTTGGTTGCCTATAACAACCCATAGACTGATTTTTATGTGAAAGGCTTGGGGCGAATTTTCCAGGAAAATCCAAAGTATGTGATGTTATGCATGCTCATGAGTGCCTTGCTTCTTTGCGACACTGGCCAACATTAGCCAAGACATGAAGTCCACTAATGTCAGTGAATGATCAGCACCCACCACAACACAGAGTCCACACATGCTGTGTTTTCACTGTATACATTTTGCAGTGGCAGCCGAGTGGAGATGGACCTTCACTTAGTGCCCTGTAGCAACTCAAATTCAGCCAGAGCAAGACCAAGTGCCAGGGGTCTGATCCTGCAACACCCTCTCATTTTCTGATAAGTTTGATTATAACTAGTTAATTGATGCTATAAAAAGTAGTCTGACCACATGACTGTGTGTGCCAATCGTGTGCTCATGATCAAGGGCACTGCTCCCTATTGGTTGAACAGGTGCATGGGCAAGAACTTGATGGCGGAGATCTCTACTGCACAGGCTCTGGCTCTAAATTATGTTACCAGCACAAGATGGCCATATCCACCATTTTTTTGCTTCATCTTTGTGTAGAAGGAGAAAGTGGAGATGTATTGTCTATCTTACTACACAGTCTGTGGTATTTGCCAATGCCCAGGTGCTCACTTATGGCCACAGGACGTGGGCACAATCAACAGGATGCTAACTGCAGTTTACCCAATCAACTCAGAGAGAGTTGCCACTAAAGATTTTCTGAAAGTTACATACAGAACCTTTAAAGTGAAATAAAAAACAGAAACTGAATACTTTCCTTGTTAATATTCTAATGAATATGACACACCTATAGAATGGTCTCAAAACCCAGAAACAAGTTAGCATTTTAGCTCAAAGTCAGTAGGTTTTCTGAATTGGTTTTTTGTTAGATGCCCGAAATAAGGCCTGTGTTTAACACAAGCTAAAGAGACTTTCACACTTTGTTCTACAACATAAAATACGACAGTGAATACCCCTCCCAAAAAAATTGATGCCTTTGTGTTTCTTAAAAGACAGCTGCTAACAAGTGGCTAAATAAGACTGCGGACCGTCATCACGCCAAACACAGCTTTGTAGCCTCGGTGTAGTGGCATTGTTGTAATACAACATCCAATAGAAAAAATCCTCTTGTCTTTTTGTCCAGGGAGCAAGGGCAATGCTAACTTACATTTTTGCCTACAAATAAACGTCATCCCTGCGTGAAGTTTTATCAAAACCTGATATAATACTGTAGGTCCAAGATATTATGTTGATAGTTCTTCCTCTGGGCTTTACTAAATGTGTATATCAACAATTTGTGCACTGTTGATATTGTTTTTTTGTTTTTTTTGTCCAGTAAAAATGGACAACGTATGAGTCTGTGTTTTTCCTTTGATATTTCATTGCTATTTTTCAGACAATGTGACTATGTGCATCAGGAGACTGAATATGTAATATACCTGCTCATTGCATTAAAAACATCATAAAACACGTTCAGTAGTCCCTGAGGCACCTGGTTACTTCAACTCAAGTATCAAACTAATGCATGAAATAAAATATTAAGCCATTATCACCTGTGCATTAGCATTTTATTGCCAAAATCACATTTCAACTTGTCCAAAAACTTCCTAAGAAAGAATGTAGTGGCTAAAATAACTTTATAATGCGACCAGAAAGAAACACACTAATGTGTTCTTTGCATTATTTAACATTTTCTCTTAAAATACATAAATAAATTTACTTAATCATAATGAACTGCCCTTAGCCAAAACCATGTCTCCAACCAACACACATTCAAGACAAACACACACAATACTGCATCCTGAATGCAGATGAGAAAATCATATTTCCTCCAAAATTGAGGCCTCCTCTCTGTGCCCTCAAAACATCCCAAAAACAAATGTCCACTATGCATAACGACATGCATAACTCTCTCTAAGCTGCATATGAACTAAAGGTTACGGAGTGTGAAAAAGAATGAGTGACTCACAGAGACACAGAGAGGAGCCTTTTCAGTGCTTACCAAAGCCATTGACAGAGCAACATGGCAACGCGACCTAAAATACACCATTCAATTATCCACTCCATTAGCCCTCGGAAATTAACAAGAGAGCGAGAAATAAACAACGGGAGCAGAAAGAGGTGGGGACGGGGTCATTGGTTTGTGTTATTTCATTAATTGATTTACATAATCCTCAAAAATAGAGAGCGGGGACAGGAAGTGAAGGGCAGGGGAGAGGAAGGGAGGTTAACTGTGGGGAAGAGAGAGAACGATAAAGAGAGAAAAGAGAAAGAGCGGGACTGAATTTTGGGATGTTCTGGACTATTTGTGCCCCTCAAATTGAGCGTGAAATTGCAATGTGTTGTTGGAGAGTCTCTGTCATTAATTTAGTTAGCAAGTGAAGAGATGGTAGAAGGAGGGAGACACAGAGAGAGAGGTAATCTGTTTTTCACAGAACACACGGTTTTCAGACATTTTCGGTAACTACAAATTTTGAGAAATAATGAGCAATTTCAGTGACGTTTCAAAAAAACACCGAGAATGTCACAAACAAATAATTGGAAATGAGACAGTTTGGGAAGACAAGTTTACACTGGGCTTGGTATGAAGCAACAGCACCACAGTGAGGATAAGAAGAAGCATTTGAAACTGCGTTGAACTCTTTTGGCTCTGTAGTGACTCGTATATTGTTGCATACAGGAGCTCTACCTCCCTTACAACATCTCATCACCTGCCCATTCAACTCCTCAAGTTTGCGTTTCCCTCCCTAAGTTATAAGTAAAAGCTGATGGTGGTGTATCAGCACAACTCTGATCCCCATTTAAGAGCTGATTCCACTGCCGTGTGTCGGAGCCAAAACTCTTGCACAAGCATTTCTGTCACTCTACTTTATCCTCCTGTCAGTCATTCCAGTCAGTTCTGAAGAAAATGAGTTGAAGGATGCCACCAGCAGAAATAGGCAGATACTATACAGGGAAGTTCAATTCTTCCTTCTGCCTCTTCCCTTTGAAGCTCTCGTTTTTTGCTTTTTTTTTCTCCTGTAATCAACAATAAATGAACCCTTTTCTGTAGCTGTGATATTTTTTTATTTTTTTTTGAGAAATGTGCATGTCTGAAGGAATAGTTCAACATTTTGAGAACTGCATTTATTCGCTTACTTTCCAAGTAGGGGTGTTGCAATTTAATTAAGGGTAATTGCTCTTTTTGTGCGGTTATGGTAACAGACTGCTCTTACATTTTGAGTAACGGCCGGGCTCCACCGGCTGCAAACATAAGCATCACGTCAGCGTAGCGTCGCGGCGTATTCATTTGGGCTCCACTGACTGCGTACGGAAGCGACACGTAGAGAAGCCAGCGGTGTTGTTTACCGTTTGCCGAGCCGAGAGGCTGCATGTAGGCTGCATGAAATGTTAAAGCATTTTCCACCTAAGTTATTACATATATTTGAGTTATCTACAAGTTTACTGTACTGTTTGTCATCTACTCGCTTTCAAATGTCCGCCACGGACATTTACACAATGTCACGGATAAACATGGGTAAATGCATGAAAAAAAATCATCACATATCACCTCTGATAATGGTTTATTCATTTAAAAACACATTGTGCTCGTTTAGCACACTATTTCATGTAGTTTTTATCTGCTGGAGGGTCGCGTAGGGGAGCATAGCGCGACAAAAATAGAAGAGCCGCGTAAAATAGAGAGTTGTCGCGCGACAGACGGGGGTTGTCGCGCTGCTTCCGTTGCCGGTGGAGCCGCTGTAATTGATTAACAGGGGGACGAGCTGCTACGGGACTCGCGCTGCAGACGTGTCGCGCCGCTGACGAGCCCGGCCGTTAACGTTCATTTGCCAAAAAAAACAAAATGCAAAATAGCATTATTGTTGTTGTTATATTAGTAGTAGTAGTAGTATATCAAATTTTCAAAAGATAATGCAACAATACCGTTATTATAAACTTTTTTGGCCCAAATGTAGTTGGACAAGTTAGCTTTGCCTGGTTCTCTCAACAGGAAGTCAAGATAATCTCAGCAAATGAACGCCACTAGTATGATTTTTGAAGTGTAAATGCAGTCGCTGGAAGTAAAAATCTAACATTAGGCTACAAATGAACTACACCATGATCATATGACTAAATGTCACCACCACAACAAGGCTGTAAAGCCGTGTTTGGTGTGATGAGATGCTGCAGTCTCATTTAGCCACTTGTTAGCAACCATCTTTTCAAAGACACCTAAAAGCTTCAAAAGTCATACCAACGTATTTTATGTTGGAGAAACATGAATATCTCTTGCACATGTGTTAACCTCAGACCTTATATCAGGCATCTAACAACAAACCCATTCAAAAAACCCATTGACCTTGAGATAAGGGAACGGGGAGTGCTAAAACACTAACTCGTTTACAGATTTTAGGACTCATTCCTGCACCACTTGATTTCCAACTCAGGTAAAGCGATCAATAAAACTCTTTTACGGTATTATGTTAGGGGTTATTATCTTAGCTTAGCATAAATATTGGAAAAAGAAACATCTAGCCTGACTCCTAAAGATACACTTACAAGCACATCTAATACTTACTAATTAACATGAATTAACCTACATCCCAAAATGTTGAACTATTTCTTTCAAAAGCCACCTAGCCAATCAGTTCCAATATTGGAGCCAGGATTTTATTGTAGATATGTCAGTTTCTTAAGCTTATTCAGTGTATTTTGTGTAGAACAGATAAATAAGTTTCTGGGCTAATCAAATTTTTCAGAAGTTCAACATTTTGAGACATATGCTTCTTTGCATTTTTTTGTTCTGTGCATTCAGTACAGAGCTAACGTCAAGATGTGTAGGTAAGCTTAGTATAAAAACTAGAATACACCTAGCAACAACTCTAAAACTGTCTGATTTATACACCAAACTTCATGCCCTTACTGTGACGATGCTTCTCGAAGGTGTATGGTCCGCTGCACCCAGCTGTTGTCTGCCAGGAAATAGTTACAGCAAGTAATTCTCTCTATAACCACAAATTGTTGTTTTGACATTACTCCTTACAGTGCATGTACCGGTGATACAAATGAGGCATATTGGTGTTGCTTAGTCAGCTTTAGAGGTGTTTTGTATCAATTTTAAAAGAGCCAGGCTAGCTTTTCCCCTTTAGATTTATGCTAAGCTAGGCTAACCACAGTCTGACCCCAGCTCCATGCTTACCACACAGACATGAGGCTGATAGGAATCATCTCATGTCAATGGGAAGAGTGTCAATCCTCTTTTATTTTGCCAGAGTAAATCTCTACGGCGATGGTCAGGTAAAGAAATAGACCAAAAAACTAAAATACAAAAATGTGTGTCAAAACTAGAGAAAACAGCATCACTGACAACAATAAGAATACACATATCATAGATTTCTATAATACACTGCAAAACACCAACTGTTTGACCTTCACCTGATTCTACATGACATCCTTCTCTGAATCTCCTCTTACTGTTTTCAGTTTTAACTTTGTCTCCACATCTCTCTGTCTCCCAGCTTACATTGAGGACTTGGCTCGTAGCGTGGAGCAGAGCAGACGCTTGATCATCGTTTTGACTCCAGAGTTTGTCGCCAAAAGAGGGTGGAGCATCTTCCAGATAGAGACACGCCTGCACTCCATGCTGGTCACTGGGGAGATCAAGGTATGACTGGGGTAACAGGAAATACAAAATCTGAGAGGCAGGCATGTGCGGTAATTACGTTTTTGCATGTTTGAGAAAGTTGTGAAGTGCTTTGTACAATGTGCTTGAAGAGTTGCTCTGTCCTAAACACCTCTACCTCTGTGTTTCTGTGTGTCCAGGTGATCATGATAGAGTGTGCAGACCTGAAGAATGTCATTAACTACCAAGAGGTGGAGGCACTGAAACATACAATCAAGGTACACAGAGAGAGAAATGAACAAAGGGAGGAAGAAGGGTGTGAACTAAATTCATTAGACACAAGGAGACCAAAAGCAATTAGACACCTGAATAATCTCTTCTTCTCTCCTCAGGCTTTATCCATCATCAAGTGGAGGGGTCCTAAGAGCAATGAGCTGTCATCTAAGTTTTGGAAACAGGTGGTCTATGAGATGCCTGCTAAACGCAGGGAGACGTTGTCCAGACGCCAGGTATACTGCCAGAAACAAAAGGCTAAAATGAGTTTCTCCGTATGTTTCTCGCAATCATGCACACACTGGCGTTGTTTGTTTAAGTGAAACCCCAAACATTCATTAGTTCCCAAGAGATATACTATAAAAGGAAAATGCTTTACTATTTTTTCGTTCAATCCTGAAATCTGTCCTGAAGTATAAAAAAAAAACAGATTAATGTGCACATCTTAAAGAATACGCACTAAAACCCTTTCCTTTTACTGAGGGACTATACGTACAGGTGTAGAGAAAAAAAATATCTTAGTGGCATGTCTGGAAGCCTAGAAAAACAATAGCTGTGGAAATTTGGTCTGAACATTTACTTATGCTCCCCTGCGGCACATACACTCACAACAAACAGATGGCCTTTGAAATGTCCGCTAAATATAGGTAATGTATGAAAATTGAAATCACAATGGGGGAAAATGTGTACATGTTTGCCATGTGTTAACACCTCGGGTGGTGTATGCCCTGATTAGCAAAGTGATGTTCTCCTGCTGCTTGGCACTGGGGAATAATGATTGAGAAACAAATAAAGAGTGAACTGCATTGAACAAAAATTGACGCAACACTTTTGTTTTTGGTCCCATTTTTCACAGCTTCAAGTTAGAGATCTAAGAATTTTTTAATGCACTCAGTAGATGTATTTCTCTCAATTTTTAGTTGCAAATGTGTTTAAATCCATGTTAGTGAGCACTTCTTTTCCAAGATAATCCTTCCAACTGACAGGTGTGGAATGTCAAGATGCTGATTAAACAGCAAGGCCACTCTAAAATGTGCAGTTTGATCACACAACACAATGCAACAGATGTCACAAGTTTTTAGGGGGCCTGCCACTGGCATGCTGACTGCAGGAACGTCCACCACAGCTGTTGCCCACTGACACAAACCAACTCCAATGTCATTGCTGTGAATTTGACAGTACATCCAACCATCCTCACAACTGTAGACCAGGTGTAATCACACCAGCTCAGGACCTCCACATTCAGCGTCTTCATCTGCAGGATCATTACAGACCAGCCACACGGACAGCTGATGCATCAACCACAGAATTTCTGCCGTCTCAGCAAAGTTCATTTGCATGATGGTCGTCCTTACCAGGGTCTTCACCTGACAACAGTTCTTCATCGTAACTGACTTGAGTGGGCAGCTTTTCCCTTCACTGGAGGAGAT
The DNA here is from genome assembly GCF_006386435.1 of Epinephelus moara. NCBI lineage: Eukaryota > Metazoa > Chordata > Actinopteri > Perciformes > Serranidae > Epinephelus > Epinephelus moara. The sequence goes on along the minus strand of NC_065509.1, from coordinate 9,207,977 downwards.
GTGTTCTCTTCACTGATGAATCCTACTTTGCACCTTACCAGGCAGATGGCAGACAGCATGTACTGTACGCCGTTTTGAGGGAAAGTGGTTCGCTGGTGTCAATATTGTGAACAAAGCACCCCATGGTGGCTTGAATCCTGCTTTACACCTTACCAGGCAGATGGCTGACAGTGTGTAAGATGTTGTGTGGGCGAGTGGTTCAGTGATGTCAACATTGGGAGCAGAGTGGAGCAGTATGGGCAAGATCCTGAGACCCAGTGTTGTGCCAGTCATCTGCCACCATGACCTCATGTGCAGCATGGTAATGCATGGCCCCATGGCCTGCAAACTCACCAGACATGTCACCCATTGAGGATGTTTAGGATGCTCTGGATTGGCATGTACGACAGCGTGTTCCATTTCCTGCCAATATCCAGCAACTTCACACAGCCTTGAAGAGGAGTGGGCCAACCAATATCCAGCAACTTCACACAGCCTTGAAGAGGAGTGGGCCAATATTCCACAGGCCACAATCTACAACCTGATCAGCTCTATGTGAAGGAGATGTGTCACACTGCATGAAGTAAATGATGGTCACACCAGATACTGACTGATTCTCTGTGGTATCTGTGACCAAGAAATTAATTTCTGTAGCACTAGTCATGTGATATTGTAATAAATGCTTTTCTTTCTTTTTTTTAAGATAACACTGCAAAATTTAGATTGGCCTTTTATTATGACCATGCCAAGGCACACCTGTGTAGGAAAGATGCTGTTTAATCAGGACCTTATTATGCCACACCTATCAGGTCAATGGATTAAGATTTGGATGAACCAAAATCTAATATATAGGCTTTTGTGTGTATAAAAAGTCTTAGATCTTTAACTTAAACCTATGAAAAATGGGAGCAATAACAAAATGGTTAAGTTTAAATTTTTGTTCAGTGTGCGTAACTGCAACAAATGGCATTGTATTATCTCATTCATATGTTGTGATGTTTACTCCTTTACTTTTGTGCATTAGTCCAGCTGAGAACATTGCCATTGTAACTTATAGCAACAAAGAATCACCGCACATAAAACAAACCCAACTTTCAGGGCTTTGTGAGTTTACGTGGCTGTATAGACATTGACATCTTATCGTCTGCAGTTATTCATGCTTAGAAAGCCTGGTATAACACAATATAGCCAAGAAGAGGTGAAGTACTTCTTCAATTTATGGGCCAAGGAATACACTTGCTAACTTCTTGAAAAATTGCACAAGAACTCTGAAGAATTCAAGCCATCCATCATGCCTAGCGACATACACTGAATGACAATCAGGTGTGTTTTCAAACCTCAACAGCACCAAAACCTTGGAGGAGTCCATGGCACTTTTATTAAGCTGTAATAGTTCACTTGAACTTGGACTGTATTACCTTAAATCAACTAAATACATAAATGCAACAAAGTGGACTCGTACCACAGCAAACAAAGGCCATGATTTCATCGTTTTTTCTAAACCTCTGGGCTTAATTAGCATCATATCACTGTAGATATTATTTTCTATACGCATACTATACACATAATGTGACCTGTACTGATACGAGGTTTGCCATAAGACATGGCAACTGTTGTTTCAAGACTAACTTTCAAGAAATACTAGAAATGGTATAAAATCCTTCACAGGAAACTTAAGCCAAAGCCAAGTTAAGTTAATTCACTTAAATGATAAGGATGTAAGGTGTTATTCTATATTTGTCTTACAGTCAACGAAGGAAACATGTTAGGGCCTGTGTCCACATAGTGGTTTTCTCTGGCAGAAAGGTGGTGGCAGGGTACTGAGGAAAGCTTCATTAATAAAGCACTCCGAGTGCTTTTCTTCTGAAGTGCTACACGTGGGTTTTGTTTCTAAAACAACCATATCTTGACAATCGTAAGTGCTATATTGTAGGCAACTGGACTTACTTGCGTTTCTTTAAGACATTTCGCCTCTCATCCAAGAAGCTTCGTCAGTTCTAAATGACTGGTGCGAAGTTGCAGGCTATAAACCCTGTGTGGGTGGGAACCCTTACAGAGTCGTAGGGGTCATGAGCTCTTAGTTTCAGAGTCGTTAAGGTCACAATGCGAGTCATTGACCCACCTGGCCACCATGTGAGTCGTTAGCGTCAGTTGGGACCAGGGGTGAATGGGTGTGAAGTCGTCAACCCTTACAGGGTTTATAGCCTGCAACTTCATACCAGTCATTTAGAACTGAAGAAGCTTCTTGGATGAGAGACAAAACGTCTTCAAGAAACACAAGCAAGTCCAGCTGCCTACGATATAGCACTTACGATTACAATGACCTGGATGACTGAGAATCTTCCACTGACAAACATATCTTGACACAAACATTAGCTAGGTAGCTACCTCAAGGCTCTGTTAACAGAGGGTTTACTACCAATTAGCAACAAGATTACAACACGGATGGTGAAAAAAGCACAACACTCACCAGCAACACTCAATGATCAGCCAATCTACGCCCACAAATTGGCTTTTCTGTCTTTGTTGTGACAGTTTCTGACTGATATATCATACAGTTTGGGATAGACGGTAGATAAAGGAGCAGCAGTGACGACACCAGCGCCTTTCTGAAAAGTTCACAGATATTTTACCAGAAGCGCTCAGAGTAGCTGCACAAAAAAAGACCAGGCAGTCTGAAGAAGATGCTGGGGTGGTCTTTTTTGTCTAGACGGCCACAAATGCTTTTTCCTCGTTGGGAACAATTGTAAAAAGATGCTGGCGCTGAGAAAAAAAAGTTACACAGCTACACAGGCCCTTAGGCTATCTGTCATCACTCCTACTGGATATATAAATTGTGTTTTTGTTGGGAACTTTTTTTTTTGCTGTGAATTATATATATTTCATTTTCTAGTAAGTATTTACAGGAACATGTCACCCAGTAAAACATTGTGATTTAAATGGTTTTTGGACAACAATAACATATATTAGGCTTTAGCTACAAGAACAACTCCCATCTGTAGGATTGATTCATTGCTGTTGTTTTTTGTTTTTTTTCATAGGATTCGTTATTGAGAAACATAATCATTACTATCATATTATCATAAGTCTTATCATTTTAACCTAACCCATGAATACGTTTCCTATCACTGTGGTAACTTCTACATAAAGATAAAGTCTCCTTGACGACTCAAACATTTGTATAAATCTGCACATTGCAAACTATATAACATGTTTCTCTGTCAACAGGTGATGGACTCTGGTGAACAAGGCCTCTTTGGTGACCTGCAGACCACCGTCTCCACTATTGCCATGACAACCACCTCCGCCTCCTTGGCACCCCCTAATGAGAGTCGCCATGGGCATCATCAGGTCAGCTGTTGCATGTGTATTACTTCAAACTGATGTTGTTGCTTAGGCTTGGTGTTTGTTGAATCAGTGGTGTTAGGTAGTAATGACGAGCCCTAGTGTAAGATTTTTTTTTACGTGTGAGATGAGCGCACAGGAATTACACACACACAGATGCACACCACACACACACACACACACAATATTACCCACAAATCTTAGAATTTATAGGTCAGGCTTTTACAGAAACATTCATGGACAAGGAATTAGACTAATTTACATAATCTACTGTAACACTGTAAATGAACCCATCTTGAAGCTGTTAAACATGAGCATTTTTTGTTGTTGTTTGTTGTAAAGATGTGTTTTCCTGTGGTGTGTTTCATAACATGTTGGCGCCCAATCTTAAAACACCCCCAGCCCAACTAAAAATAGTCTACTCACCTACTGTGTATCTGAAAACGAATTAAACAAAGCAATGGCATTTATGCAAGCCAGTGGCATATAATTCCAAGTATATTGGAACAATAATACATGTGGGTTAACTTATTTAAAAGTGCTTTGGTTCCTCTACATGTTAATAAAGGTGTACAGAGACGTCATTATCTGTATCTGTATTCAGATGGAAGAAGGGAAGTGGGCGTGGTTTATGCTGGAAATCATGGTAAATCAGGAAATTTATATTCCTGTATTTTCTAACCTTGTGTTCACTGGCAATGCAACTGCTGTGCCTTCATAGCATCAAACTGATTTATGGCTTTGCTAACAGACAGACAGCTAGCTACATTAAGATGTGGAAACATAGTACCCACTCCACAACATCGTCTCAACTGGTTCCTCAGCAGTGCGCACCACCCAGATGGGGTGGGAGCTAACATTAGCTTGCTAGCCGTGCTGCTCATTGAGTGATTACAGCTGGTAATGCTGCCCCAATGCCGAAGATTGTTGCTGCGAAAAATATTTTTCCCATCCTCCCATCTACCCCCAGGTTGCCCCACTAATCCTCATGTTAGCACCACTAGCCGTGCTGATGCTGCTAACAGTGGTAACAGAGCTAATAGTGATAACAAAGTCAACAATGCTAAAGGGAGTAGCATTGGGAATAGCCTAATGAGTGCAATGCTAGCTAGCTCCTACCAGACCCTGGTGGTGTGCTCTGCAGTAGAGTGAAGAGTAGCAAATTTAACTAATAGAACGACATGTGCAACCTTTAAAAAATATTCTCGTTGGTCAACTGATTAACTGTTAACTGTTGACATCCCTAATCCTAACCCCACCACTGTGATTTAAGTCAATGTTAAATAACTAAATACATAAATAAGTAAATATGCTTATGAAATAAATCTTGAAATAAATAAATTAATTAATTAATTAATAATAAATTAAATGAATAAATTAAATAAATGAGTATATAAGCATAGGTAAGTATGAATATATAAATGAGTCAATATACTTTAATAACTGATACACACATTTGTTTTTTTGTTTTTTTTCAAGGACATTTTTCTAAGGACTAACTGCCCAGCTCTTTTTATTTCCATGTGTTTAGGTAACCATGAAATACATGGTAGGGTGTTACTGGACGCTAAGTCAAAAGTCAATGAGACCTAAGGCAGATACATACAGCGTGTTACAGCTTACGCAAATGAATATTGACTGAAATAGACGATAAAATGTTTTGGGGGGTTTTAATAGAGGAAACTAACACATACAGCTTAAAACCACAGGTTCTAAGCTTTGTTGTCAGGCATAATTTCCGGGGCTTTGAAATAGATCCAGGTGCCACACTAGGCTTTTGTCCTGCTACTCCTGCACATGTCGCCTCCCCCGCCTCGATGTTAGAGTGATAACCAGAATAGGTCAGTTGTCAGCTCACTGCCTGCTGTGGGCTGACTCAGTGGGGGTGACTACAAAATACAGCCATCAGTTTTAAACAGTGCCTAGTAATTCAAATGACTAGTTAGTGAAATCGATGATACATATTTATCTGAAGAAACAGACATGTCAATCATGCCCCTCACCCAACCCAAATAATAACACACAACTTAAGGTAGAATAAATATCTGTGTCCATTACAATATTTGTCCATTCCTGATAAACAAATTTAGATGCAGATACATCCCTACATTTTAAAGAGACTGCAGACTGTGATGGCCCATGTATGACAGACATCAGGTCCTAGTGTTGCCTCACTGGCTGTACTGCTTCCTGTTAACTTCCACCACTGTCTGACAGTACATTTAAAAAGATCCAGATTGGAGTGTTGCATTGAGCTAGTGGTCAAAGATATCCTAATTATTCCATCAGAATACAAACAAAAATGAGGCAAGGTTTTCTCACTTTGGGGTTCCTGCTGAAAAAAAGGCCCCAGCTTCATTTATTTTAAAACTCTTCATTAAGTTCATGTTTTTTGTTGTTGCTTGTTTTCACAGTTTATGTAACGTCTAAAAATCTTTTCAGAATGTGATAATTAATAACTTAAAAAGATTAATTGCCTCTTCGAATAATACTTAAGGTGTTAAAAGTTAACAGAGAATCATATCATTACCACTATACTACAGGTTGCCTTGGCGACAGAGATCCCTGACTACAACCAGATGACATTGCCACTGGGAGGCGGTCACACTGCCACAGCAGCCCAAATGAGGCATTTCTGCCGCAGCTACGAGTTCCAGCTTCCCACACAGCCTCCCTCCCTGTCGCCTCCTCTCCCACCTCCCTCCACCGTGCAGTTCTCCACTCTGGGCCCCGGGGGGCGCCACGTCTATTGCAACATCCCCATGACACTGCTGAATGGACAGGTGGGAGAAAAGACAGGACCACTTGTTGTTTTTTGCAGTTCTTGGATAGTCTCTAGCATCCAACATCTACACAGTGTATCCTTTTCTTGTGTGTTGTTTTGTGCATGAGTTTTATCACATTAAAAATAAAACCCCTCTTTTCTCCCCAGGGGTTCAGAGCAGTTCACTGGGGAACAAGAGGTCTGTTTGGATAAAAAGAGAATGTAGAAAGAAAATAGAATCTCCACATTGTTAAACCTAAAATATTTATATATTTTTTTATTTTAACAGACTGGGAACTAGCTGTCATATGCAGTATAGTTGTCATATATGAGGCATGGTGCATTATTGGCATGCAGTAGCACTGTATATATTGTATATTGTTTTCTTGTATATTTTGCTAGCAGCTGTGGTTTCAGGGAGATTCCTGCTGATCACTGTTGCACTTGTTTTTTTTCCAGGTTTCTCAGAGCAGTACGCTTGGGAAGAAACCAGAACTCCACCTGAACAGCACCTTCGTACCGCTCACCAGCAGAGAACTAAGCTCTGACATCTGGTAGAGGGACTCCTCAACTGGTGCTGGATTACAGACCGGTTTATAAACTGCTTTTACACTGGCTTTGGAAATGGGGTAGACTGGTTGGTCGACTGGTTCTCATTGGGGTTTTTGGACTGTGTACAGCCTTAGTTTTTCAGGAGGGACTGCTTGAGGACTGCCTGCAGACTAGTTTTGGGCCACTTCATCCCACGCTGTGAACAAAGGACTGCTTGAAGACTGAATAAGCCTTGGATTCACAATGGTTGGATATACCAGCTTCAGACTGCTTACAGACAGACAGATTCAGATTATAAAACTGATTGTATGCTGGTATCGGACATACCAACCGGTTACAGACTGATTCAAACTGCTTTGTAAGCTGTGTAGCCATGATCATTGGAAAGGAGCACTGTTATACAACACGACTGGTCATACACATTCGAGGGATGCAGAGAGTTTGTTGACAGTTATGGACATGTGGATGTGATGAACTGGGAAAGTCAATGAAAAGGTCCAGGATACCTAAACAGTGAGGAGGTATCCACAAACAGGAGTGCGCCATCTGTCGTACAAGCGACCAAGTTGGACCTCGGAGCACAAAAAAAATCTCGAATTGCTGTCTGCTCACACACCAGCTGTGTAATCGGAAACAAGTTGATTTGTCAGCTGCTTAACTGCTCGGAAGTATCAGTCGACTGAAAAACAAAAGTAGCGTAATCTCAGAAAGCCAGTCGGTCTTCTACCTATCTGAGTTGTCAGTGTATCCATCTATCTGTTGACTAGGTGGCTTGTCAGTAAATGAGGCAGACTTAAAGCAATGATTTTGGAATACCAGTCCACCTTAAAACAACAAGTCAACCTCTTGAAACAATTCCTGGCCAGCTAGTGAGCTACCTGGTTTGGTTCTTAGAAGCTAAAATGGTTGACTTAAAAGAAATGGATTCCAGCAAGATTATCAAGATAAGAAGTGTGAAGTGATTGCTAAACCTATGTACTGAGAAAGTGCAGTTAAATGGTGTATACAGAAACATGTAGCTAGTTGTAAAGACTAGCTGACTAAAGGCTAGTTATGTCTTGAGGTAAAAGGCACCAAGAGACTGCAAAGCAGCCAGCTCACCTTGTAACCCAGTAATCAGCAATTAGTCAAGTCATCAAGAACTGGCCAAGAGGTGACCTGCCAACTTTTACCAACAAGCTAAAAGCATAAAGGACTTGGCTTTTTCTATTTGCATGACCACCCATTTAGATAAAAAAAAATAATAATCAAATAAATATAGATAAAAGAGTAAATGACACAATCATTTCTCGCAGCCTCTTTTAATATGGAGGAGAATAAACGTCTTATGTTGATACGGTATGTTTGTTTTCTGTCTGGCCATGAAGTATTGATAAAAACTGATAAAGGGAAAAAAGGAGGTGTCCCTCCAAAAACATTCTCATTTTCTCTGGTTTAATTTAAGAATTCTATGCTTTTTGAAGGTCGGTGAGCATTTTCACCAGGCTTTGTTTTTAATGTTTGTTACAATAATCTCTGTACAGCTTCCATAACTTATGCATAGACCTATACATGACGGTGATTTGTTCCCGATAATTTCTGTTAACTCCCACATTGTGTGTGAGACCCAGAGCCTCTTTTTGCTTTCATTCTGTTCTTCTTCATCAGTGGATGGATGGATGGATAGATGGATGGATGGATGGATGGATGGATGCTCACGGCAGTACAACCCTGGCAACGGACTCATGTTTTGAACCTGTCACTCTGGAATGGAGACCACTACCAGTCAGCCAAAGGGGGCTTCACTGCATACAGAGCCGGACTCCGAGCCGAACCAGACCACATTCTTCTTTGTGAGCTTTAAGAAACCAAGATTATTACCATAATATTTAAGCAAAGTGAATCATGTTTTGACTTTACACAAAGGTACTGTCATTGTCTTATTAGAACCAATGAATTCTGGATATTTGAGATTGTTTGATACAATTATTAATTATTTGAGTTGTTATATTCGATGGCAATATACAGTATAGTGGTTGTCTTTTGATTTCTGCTCATTTCTTTGACTATTCTTTGGATATATTGGTTGAAATAATTTAATTGAGAGCAAATAAAAATTATATGAGTTGTTTTATACATCTTGGATGCCTGTTGTCTGACGCAACTGTTATTTCTTCTTTCTTCTACTTCTTCCCCACTTTCCTGTATCTGACCCAAATTTCCCTTTCTTGCTGAAGCAGACTCTCTGCAAACTCATCCTTTCTTCCAACTGTCATCTCTGTCTGTGTCCTGCCCCTCCCACACTCGCACTCTTTAACGTTTGCCTGACTACCAACCTACTCCCTTTTCCCAGTCATTTTGGGTTCCTTAATAATTCAACTGGTTGTATTGATGGCATTGTAAAACCTTCTGTTCAGATTAGGGGAAATAGACTCAGGCTCTTACAAACTAAAACCAGTTTCACACTCTGTTGAGCTAATCTGAGCTGTACTGAACTGAGGTTGAAAAGGATTTGAGCTATGTTGAGCTGGGATTGCCAAAGGCAGCGGTGAATAGAAACCAATTAAAGAAGGCATTTAAAATGTAGGCAATAACACAAGGCATCTTAGTAAACCAAATCAGTGTCTGTATTTATTAAGCAATACACAGTGTGTGGTGTTAAATGAGGTAATAATCAAATCTAATGTGTCAAAAAAAACTACACAGGAATAGTTTGCATGCTATTACAATACTGTTTCAACAAAGTAGATGAAACAGTTATTTGATCTTTCAGAATTGTCGTGAATGATGTCTGAGAAGCTCAACATTTTGGGAAATATACTGATGCCAGTCTTTTGCTAAGCTCCCATTTCTTCCTCCATACTTAACTCACACACATTAGAGCTGTCTCAGTCTTCACATTTAACTGTCAGAAAGAAATTAAACAGTTGTATTTCTGAAAATGTTGCACTAATTACTTATATGTTGAGATTTTAATGGAAATTTCTAGATTTGTCGAGGAAAAAAGATGGCCTTAGTCTTCCAATTAAACTCCCAAAATCAAAATCTCAAATATGGCCTTTAGACTGGTTAATGCCTTCCACCATTTTACTTAAAATAAGTTAAGACAAATGTTAGAAGTCTGAAATACTGACCCTTCACAATACAGAGTGGAGTACCTCAAGGGTATGTACCCAGCCCGTTTATTTTCCTGTCACTTGACTTTTCAAATCACTGATGTAATTTTGTGTTATTATCTGATGATACACTGCTCTGTTGTTTCCTGTTAGACAGATTGACCAATATGGCCTTATATAGGCATACTGTTATTATTTGTTTGATGAGTAAACTTTTTCTGAACTTAAGTAATTGTTTAAGAGTTGCTATTGTTTTTCAGTTATTCTTTTTGTCTTGAGATTGCAACAGCTTGCACTGATACAAATGTTTAGAAAGACAAAGTTATTTTGACTGTCACAACGTTAGGACAGTGAACATTTGCATTTAGCTTTCTTTAATTTCTGAAAAAGTTTGGCAAACTGGTATTTCTGAATGCATGTTTAAACTGGAAACAGGTCCAAGGTCACTGGGAATTCACTTCAGTGTCTGGGCATGCAAAATAAACCAGTTAGTACACGTGCTTACGGCATTTAGTAGGTGATGATCTTCCCATGTGGTTCGTCATTACTGCCACACAAAGACTGGAGAAAATATGTAACAACACACTTTAGCTAACTATTAAATATATCTGAAGATGAACACCTTCACCAGGAACCACCAAATATCTCAGCAACTACTGAATGGATTACCATGAAATTTTGTACATGCATTCACGTTTCCCACAGGATGTATCTTCTGGACATCTACTGGATGGGTTGGCACAAAACTTTGTCCAGACGGTCATGGCCCCCAGAAGATGTATAATTATGTCTTTGGTGATTCTCTGATCTCTTAGGGCTGCATTTGTGACATTTGTGTCAAATTTCTTGGCTACTGCTGGATCAATTGCCATGAAATTTGGTGCACATATTCATTTCCCCCTTGAGGACCATTTCTAATCTCTTTGGTCATCCTCTGACTTTTCATCAGCGCCATCATCAGGTCAAAATTTTAATTTGTCTAATACTTTGGTTGAGGTGAGTCCCGAGGTTGGTACAGAGTTTTGACCTCTTGCTGCATTATTATCTTAAACATTTATATTGGTCATCTGCAACATTTTAAGCATTTTAAACATTTTTCAATGTGCACAGGAAGTGTTAATGCAAAAACATAGTCTGCAAAATCATAATTGCTTATTTGTTATTTGTTGAGCTAGGATGTTACAGGACGTTTGGCCAGGTAAAAACCTTTTTTTCTGAAATATTGCACAAATTTTGAGAGAGGTTATGGATTTAATTTATTGTAAAGTTTATACAATTGTGGCCCTGTGCCCCACAGGAGATAAAAGGGACAAACAAAGTAAGTGCCCTACACCATCCTGTATCACACTTGATTTAAATAAAAATTATGTCTTTCCAAATTATTATGAATAGATAAAATAGAAACATGATGGTCATGAATTTACTCTTGTTACCTGGTTCTATAGAACTCAGCAAGATAGTGGTTCCAAAAAAAATTCCAAAGACAAAAATGTATGTAGCAATAACAAATTTGTGGGTGGTTTCTTTCTGGAATGGTCACATATGTCTGAGTTATAGCATGTCAGGAAGTCAAAAAGGGTAATCACACCAGAGTTCAAAAGTTCATGGCTGCAGATCACACAGATGTGATGTATGTACTGCAGTGTACATTCCCACATACACTACAAAATTTACGTTGTGTTAGATCGGTTTCACTTCTGCTGAGTTTTTACAGACATTAGCAGTTTCACTTGGTATTCATGTAGTGCAAAGTGGTAAAGGTTGGATCAGCACGTCATCAGACAGAGAAAAAGGAAGACAGTCTGGTCTACAATATGCACAATACAGTGCACACTCAGGGTATTGTCCCGTGAGAAGTTCTGTACTTTGCGCAATGTTTTGCCAATAGGGGAAATACTGCCCAGAGAGTATGTTGGGACATAAAATGAAAATTTGCATTCAAGGGCAGGGGCTGGCAGATCTGGGGCCTTTATGACTTGGTTAACCATGGATCTGGAGTCAGTTTCACCTCACTGCTACATGTCCTAAAATTGCATTTGTTGTATCCAAGGTGGGCACTTCAGAGTGGCCTATGCTTACGCTACAAATTGATCAGACACTTTATTTTCAAGCTGGCCTATTTTGGTGCATTACAGTAAGAAATGTAGGCACTGTTAAGCTGTTTGGTTATCCCTGTGGTGTTTGCTGACCAGCTGAGATCAGCTGAGAACCTTACAACAGTTGACAGGCGCCATCTCTGTGATTTGGATCTTAATGCACTGCAGACAATCTGTCTCCCAGATTACACTTTTTATTTCTTTTGCTAATTACATTTTGTCAGGAAATGTAGTTGCAGCTTGAATTATGTTACTTGGTAAAAACTTTTCCATTGAGGGAAACATGGAACCTTGACACTGGCCATGTCTTGAGTCCTGCAACAGAGGTTTTAAGGTTTTAATCACCTGAACCGTTTGTTTTGGAGAGGAGGAGATCTCTGCAGATAATTTGGCTACCAATAAAAACCTCCTGAACAAATTTCAACCAGGAATTCACACTTGACATATGGGAGAAGTTTCAGTTGGTTCCAGTCTGCAATCCTCACAGCTAGATGCCACTAAATCTGCTCTGGTAGTTACCAGCTATGCTTTTTAATGTAAACAGGGTTTTAACCAATCAGGGGAAAACTGCATTTTCTTACTCTGTACCATGGGCATGGAACAATCTTCAAAAAGATCTAAAATTAGAAACACTTACATCCATTGATGAATTTAAGGGCATCATGAAGAATGTGGTAACCGAGACGTGCTTGTTTTTCTTAAGAGGCCACTATGTTTGAATAGTTGTTGTTTTACTGTGGATTTTTGTATTATATGTTGTATTTGTTGCACATTAATATGTTTTTAATGGCTGCTACCTCTGCCAGGTCTTCCTGGTTAAATAAAGGTAATTAAAGAAGAAGAAAGAAATTCTACACACTGCACCTTTAAAGTTGAAAAAAGAATGTGGTTTCAGATATGTGTTGGACAAAATGTCTTTTCTCCTTTGTCCCTTTTGACTTTTTCCAACATTAAACCAATAGCACCACCTGTCCCTAACCTTTACCAAGAGTTTGCAGCCGAGCTAGAATCTCAACCTCTGTCTCAGATTCTTTGATCTTTGTGCGTAGGCTATAAAAAAGACACAAAACATGCCGTAGCTATTAAACTTCTATGCAGTATTATGACAGAAAAGGCCGTCTGACACTAGTTTTTTTTTTTTTTTAAATAAACAGTAAACCTTCATTAGAAATTCCCTAATACACTGGAGACTGGATAGATGTTGCATGTAGGTTTTATAAGGGTTTCATAACTAAATCTCTCTTCATATAGCTTTACATCCAGTGAGTTAACAATAAATTAGTCATAAACCACACATGACTGAGTTCCAAGAGAACTTTCCTCATAGATACGGAGTGTATTCATCATGTATTTTCCAAGAGAAATGTATGCTGACCACATATCTCATCAGTAACGTTGTAGTAGATATCACTTTGTGTTATGCAGTACATAATTGCCCAGTGAGAACATGTTATATTTCTGTTTCTTTATAGTGCAGATAAGAAGTTGAAGAGACACAGTGGTAAAAAAAATCCCCTACAGAAACTCCCGAAGTGTAACCTCCCACCACCAGCAGCAAAGCAAAGAGGTGGACCCTGCTGGTATTTTATTACACAGACTGATCATCGACAACTACTTAATCAAGTTATCAAGCATTTCTCATGCTGTAAAAAGTGTTCTCACGCCAGTTCATTATAGCTTGCTAAAACAAACCACACACTTCCTGTGTCTGTTTTCCATGAAATATAAACAGACGTGCATATGAATGCCATGAATCTGTTGGACAAGACTTTTGTATTGGAAGCTTTCTGGTTTCCATTTGTAGTCCAGGTATTGTTGGGGAAGCTACTTTGAAAGCATAGCTTTGCAAGATACCAGTTACTTCACACAGGAAGAAGTTCAGCTACAGCAAAGCCACCCAAGGGAGAAAAAATGTTTGGTTAACTACCTAGAGGATGTAGTTTAAACTGTCATCTAACTAAACTACCATGAAAAGCGACAATGTACATGTGATGCTACACAAAATGCCACTCAATTTAATTTAATGCCCACTTGTTCACAGGTTATACATACACCAAAAAAATAAAATACTCCACTATTCATGGATAAGTGCAGGAATGTCAGCTTTGGTTTTGTATACAGTGTCCATCAGTCAGGAACTAGAGTTCAGACAGGGGTACCGCACTAAGCAGGATCAGTCAGATGGGTAACTTCTAAAACAGCATGCAACAACTTCTCTGAACATTTTTGATAAATAGTAATAATCATTACTTCTGTTTAACTGTGGCCAAAGGGTGTTCAATTACAGTACAGAAACTAGGGTGAAAATAAAAAAGTGTTCCTCTCTTGTTATGGCCCAAATGGCTTTTAGTGTCAGTAGCTAGCTAAGCTACACACAAAAAAGTAATTTAACTTCTTGAACCACTATGGAAATAACTGAAACTCACAGCAAGCTACTGCAAAATAATTAAACTAATAGTTTAATTACATGTAGTCCACTACTCCCCAACACTGCCGAGTAGTATTGACCAATCACGTTTGGAGGGGCTTTGGTTGCCTGCAGATAAACAGTTGTTGTGGAGAGCAAAAGAGGTGGAATGCGTCGGCCAAAATGCAATCTCAGAACCCATTAGCTATCGTCTGACAATGGCTTGGCTTTATATTAGCATTCTGTGCATTCATACACAGATATCCGTTTGTAGAGAATCATGACTCATATAACGTCTCAAGTTACTCATCGGACTGTAAGAGGAAGTCTTAGGAAGTCTGGATATCAGCTGACTACACCGGAGCCCTCGAAATACTGGCTGTTGCCTCGGGAGACATAATCATTAACTGACTGAAAGTGATGGGTTGTGAGATTACACATTAAAAACCTTTCACCAGTTCAATAGACATAAATCCCTTCCCCTCGCTAGAATGCTTTTATTTATTGCAAAACATTTGCAAGAAGTAATGACTTTCATTTAACAATGAAAACATTGGTTTGATGACTTCATTTAAGTTGCTGAAATAATGATAGTGAGAAATGTACCCTGTGACTCATACAGGATCAGGTAATGTCATGTTTTTAGCCTATTTCATTATGGCCTTTATTTAATCTGCAGTTTTAATCAAGCATTTTGATACCTTGTAAAGGTAAGTTAACATTATGTCTTAAAACACAGAAAATATTTCAGTTAGGCTTCATTAAATGCCACAGTGGGAAAACTGAGTCGACCATTTATGAAACTTACAACTGCAAACCTTAAAGTCTATAAGAGATAAAGTTAAAGCTGGAGATTCTGGTGAATGGAACAGTGTTGTAATAATGACTCAAAGTTATTTACCATGTTGAGTCAGTCATGTTGGCTATGTGCCCACTTACTCTAAATCCCATTCTGCAGATTTTTTAGTATGTCATCATTATAAGGCATGTTCAACACCAGCTTTCATACTTGTTTTTTTTTTTCTTTTTGTGTCATCTCATGTATTCTTTCACAGCAGTGTGCTGTCTGTCTACTCGGAAGAACAAGGCCCTGTGCGCTAGTCTTTCTCTCTCCACCACAAACCACAATGCATGTGGACAGCTAGACATCTAAAGTACAGCAACATCCTCATTTGTACCTGCTGTCTGTCTGTCTGTCTGTCTGTCTAGCAGCTCGCTGTAGCTGTCTGAACAATCGGAAATAATCCTCTGCCTTTTGAAAATGCTGGAGAGCTCTGTTCCCAAATGGTGAGTTCAGATTTTAATCCGGTTTATTTAAAATGTATTGACTTTACAGGATCATACAGTAAAGTCCAAGGCTCAGTGTGCTTCTTAAATATGAAGACTTTTATGGGAAATCCTGTCTGGCTATTATTAACATGGATCAGTGCGATTGATTACAGTGGAGACTGCACTCCTCTCAAACATCCGAGCTAATGTCTAATTAGCAAATGTACCGTGTGTGACTTTGTGGCTGTAATCTTTAATCGAGTATTAAACAAAAAACGTAAATGTCATTATAGTTGATAATAAATAATAATACCAACAAAATCTTTATTAATAGATAGATTCATTTGAACAGGTTTCCATACAGTGCCATCTCTGAATTTCTGAAGCGAAAACCAGAGGGGTTTTGTTTGTTTGTTTGTTTGTTTGTGTATTTGTTTGTTTTTTGTTTGTATTTTGGTGATATAACTTTACTATTCATTTACTACATATATTCACTACATTCACGGGTCCGTTTTTTCATGTAATCACTGTTTTAAAAAGTGACAAAATCGAAATGCACTTCCAGACAAAGATAATCGTTTTCTCCTCAGTTATACACAAATATATGTTTTATCAAATGCTTTATCATCACTGACTCAGATAAACACATGATCACAAAGTAATTTCCCTTACATATACTGCATGTTATAACAGCAACTTTTTCACAGTGACCTAATCGTAAACTTTTACTAGGCTAACCACGCAGCTCATCTCATGTGAACCCTCACACAACATGCAGTGATTGAAAAAACTGTCTTTACACGTCCTCGCTAAAACATGCATAGCTTTGAATATCACATGAGAAAGACCACAGCAAATGCATTAAGATATTTGAGCTAAATGTATATATTAATATCTATTATGTTTCTATTGACTGTTGGATTCCACATGCACATATTCCTGCATTATTCTGTGTGAGAGTCATTACAGTTTTAACAGATGTGGAACAGGAATTACTCAGCTGTTTGCACACTGCAGACTATGTAAAACCAACTCTCTTTGTGTTTGCTCCTCTGCTGAAAGACTCACCACAAACTCCTCAGAGCATAACCAACACACTAGCAACAGTCATGTGACAGGAACGTCAGGAGCATCTTGTTTTTGTGTCTTTTTTTTAAAAAAAAAATTCTTCTTCATTGTGAAACGTTTCTATTGTAAACAAGTGAACAGGTAATGCAGATTTTCCAGTCACTGCTCATGACTTATGGCATTAAGTAGGCCAGTAAAGACAGGGATGTGTGTCGAAATTTTAGAGACCCCCTCCAGTGAAAAGAGAGTTTTTAACCTTGTTAACAAGTCCATGTGGTGCTTTTTATGCTCCAAGATTATGAGCAAAATATGCAGTTGAGGTCTTGTCTGAGTATATTGGCCTCAGAGCTGCAGTCCACTAATGACAGTCTCAAAAAACATGGACTCTGACTCCAGAGTCTCAAACGTTACAAACCTAAGGAACCAATCCTGTCTACTTTTGTGGTGAAGCTTTCATATTATCAGCATAATGCTGCAGCAAAACAAGGGGTGTCAGAGGAGAAGGCAGGTGTAGATACATGTCGGTATTTTGCAAGTTTCACTTTCCCTTCAGCTTGTCAGAGCTGATGATCGGGAGCAAGCTTTATCTAACATTAGCAACACAGTGTTGGTAGGGATGCACTGATTGTGAAATTCTGGGCTGATACCGATGTTAAAAATAACGATTTGGCTGATAGCCGATACCAACACCAGTGTTTATTTTCTTATTTATTTATTTATTTTTTTGTCGTTTTTGTTAATAATCTGCCTTTTGTGCCAGAGAAACAAAGAAATCGTCATTATAAAGAAATTACTGAATTGTTTTAAAGTTATTAATCCCTTCATTACTACCTTTGAATAAACACAAACATAATCATGCAAATTAATGAAAAACATATTTTTAAATAACTGCCCCGGAAGCCTTTTTACTTTTATAATACATCATCATTCCCTCTTTAATATCTTTTTCATATTGCTGTGAACACATCTACACATTTCTCCTTCAAACAACTACATTCAAGTGTCTTGCCAAAAACTACTATATAAAAGGTCACATTTGAACACCTCATTCACACATTATAATTTAATTTACCTTCACCCAATACTCATTTTTACTGAACAGAGCTTGAACGTATCATAATGTAAGGCAAGGCAACCTCAGTCAAATGTTGGTTCTGCTGACAGCTAATTTAACCAGCTCTCATCCTGTGGATGTCAATGTGAGTTTGTTGTTCACAGTGTAGCTTTATCAGGGATACAATACAGTGCGTCCACTTAGGTGTCAATAGTGATTTTACTGCCTCCTCAAAACACATTTTCTAATGTCCCCTGGGCAACAGGACGACATTAGTTTACAGCCATGCTTTTTAAGCCTGTGCAAAATTAATGTGACACAATGCAACGATATGGACCACTGCAACAGTGATTGTCATCTTATTTGCCAGTTAGCTGATGGCAGTCAACGAATTTTGGCCGAAACCGATATGTGGCTGATTAATTAGTGCACCTCTAATTACTAGCTGTTTAATAACAGTCCAGCCAAAGGCTCATATTATCTAATACCATTTAGAAGCACATGTTTGTGCGTTTGATGAGGAGAGTCGAAAGTGCACAGATTCGCCTGAGTCATGGGAGAGCAGCTGGGCAGCGGGACTAAATGCATATTCATAAATCTGCACATACTAAATCTACTACATACTAGTATCTACATACTAAAACCCTGGATATGATATTTTGATGAACAGAGATAAGTTTCTACAGAAGTGCCAGGGGAGGAACTTTAAAACACAGGTTTGTGTCTTTTTACTAAAAAAGTGTTTTGAGTATGATCTCCATCTGGAGCTAAATGCCCAGATGTCCAGTTGTCAATAATTTGGTTTTGGAGCTTCTCGATTCTGTTCACTGATTGCTGTGTATGTCTATTGTCTTTAGTCTACAGAGATGCTTGTGGGGCATGTGGAGTATCACAGGCTATACATCAATAATTACAATGTGTTGACATACATCACTCTCTTCTCTACAAATGCTGAAGTTCTGGCAATTAGCCCAGCGCAGCTCGTGTTTGTGGGTTGTTTCTGATGGATGCAGATCTTAATGGAGACTCCTTCCTTTGCTCTGAACAGTTAGACATGAATTACAGCTAATGAGGAACGCCCACACTACTGGTCAAGGAAGAGGCAAAGTGCTTCCTGGTTCCAATCCAATAGTGGATAATAAAGTGCTTCTGATGTGCAGTGAAGAGGCATTAAAGATATCTTTTTTTTCTTTTCTTTTTTTTTTCTTGTTTTGGCAGTGAAAAGACTCCACGGACAAGAGCTAGACGATGGCTATGTGTTATGATACTGTTCCTATTTGGAATTTTCTACATTTTAGAGCCCAGGATGTCATGGTCCTCGGACTTTTGGACGCCACGCTCATGGTCAAGCCAATCTCACAACAATACAACATCTTCAGACAACAGTGTAAGTATATTTAGTGTCATCTTGAAACAAAAGCAGCTGGCTAAATGACTAAAGCAAAAGTCCTACACATAATGTTTTTCCCTGTTTATCTGATATGAAATGTCATCTTGACAAGTGATCAGCAGTAACACGTTTTCTTAATGCTGCCATTACAATAAATATGTGTTCAAGTCAAGCAGTACTTCCTTTTCACATCAGAATGTTTTAGATTAAGCTGACATACTATTTCAACTATTTAGATTCAGCCAGTGAAATGAGATTTGTAATTAGCTAATTATGTGTAAATTCTAACACGTTGCTTTTTAGTGTAGTAACCTGCCAATACAGAAGATTTTCTCCTGTGTTAAGTGCAAAGTTGATGGAAAAGACACAGGTGGACATAATTCTGCTCCAGAACGTGTGAATTAGACACTGTTCTGGAATAAACATAGACTGTGTGATTTACTACCTGAACTAGCTTCATTTACTCCTCTGCTTGCACAGATCTCACCAGATGACCCTTCACTATCTTCACCACCTTCACCATACTTTGTGGCATACCCTCATCGGTACCGTTTCATATTGGACGAACCCCATCGATGTTGGCTGGAAAACCCATTTTTGGTTCTTATGATCCCAGTTGCGCCCCACAATCGAGAGGCCCGTGATGCAATCCGCAACACGTGGGGCAAAGAAACAGCCGTGCTGGGCCGAGTGGTCAGCCACTACTTCCTCCTGGGACTGTCCAAAGAGGATGATGGCACTGAAACCCTCAAGGAGCAAGTGAGTTGAGTCATTTCAAGTTAATGAATTGTCATTCTCTATCCCTTTCAACCCTTTAACATTTCATCAATCAAAAAAAGAACATAAACAAGAGATAGGAAAAATATTCCAGGAGTTCATTGAGGGTAAATCCAAGCGCATTTCAGATCTTGGTGTTTACATAATGAATAAGCCAACATGAATGAGCTTCAGCAGATGCTTCAGAGAATGTAAAACTCACAACGTAATCAGAGCAGAGAAAAGAAAGAAGGGTAGAAATACCAGGTTATCGCTGCAGCCAAACAAAATGTACTTCAGAGAGCTATTGGGCTGTGGGTAAGATTAAGAGCTGGTTAAACTGGTTTCTGTTTGTGTTGTGGCATGAGGACAGTAATGAAGAATTATCATCTTTGCCCATAACATCGCTGCCCTCATACTTCCATGCATCCTTTATGTTTGCATAGACACAGCCAATAGATGCCACTAGAGGGCAGAGTTAAAAGTTTTAATGCAACAACAAACGAGGCCTTTAAACTGAGGCAGCATTCTAGATGTCAGTGATCTGTGCTGCCATTATCCAGCCTACATCCAGACATGTGGATGGAGAATTATTTTTACTGTACTACCGGTACGTTCCGTTCTGCCATTATTCAAATTTCTGCTTCCACGATCTCTGGTGATGCTGCTCCATTTTGTCTGTATCTTAAAGCTTACAGAAAACGTGCACAAATATGATTACCTCAGCTGCAACCAAGCAACAGTAAACATCATAGATCTTGAGGCTAATGTTCGCGACAGTGGCAGATTTTCTGATAGGTGACATAAGCGGCCACAGAGGGCCAACCCATCCCCAGCTGGCACTGAGTATTAGTATGATGTCAGATGTTAAATTTTGGTTAGAATGAAAATCTGATTGAAAATATTATAAATGTCTAACAATGCTAAAATTCCACGTTATGTGGACGTTAACATTATGATGTTACAGTGTAGAGTACATTGGATTTTGGTTACAACACAACAACACAACTTAAAACCAACAAAATATCAATGTCATCTGTCTGTAGTATTCTACATGAAATTGATGTTAGTATTAGACGTCCTGAGGTCACAACCGAGATTCAGCCAAATGGCCAGCTGGGCCTCCATCCCCACCCCCACCAGCATAGAAAAAAAGAAGAAGAAGAAAGTAATCTGTTAAGTTAACAGAAATAATTTGAATGTGAGGGAAAAACGATGCAACAATCTGATGCTAACAATCCGTCTGCAGTCCTGGCAACGAAGCCCAAGGCACCAAATCTGCTAGGTCCGGCAGTGGTTAGCAAGCCAATTACAGCTATTGACAGATATTTAAACTGAAAGTTAAAACTGACTTCCCAGAATTATAGACAACCCATGGTGACTGCACCTCCCCAGTCATAATCTCATCCAGACTCATTTAGCCTTCAGCTTGCATTTGAATGTTTGAGATTAGAAAAAGGAACATCTGTGAAGTTTATTCAGATTCAGATTCAGATTCAGAATACTTTATTAATCCCCGGGGGGAAATTGTTTTTGTTCCAATGCTCCGTGCAAAGTAGAAATAGAAATACAGCATGAATGGAAACAAGAGATAAAGATGAAGATATAAATAAAATACTAAAATAGACAATGAAATAAGTAAAATAAATATTAAAGTAGACATTAAAATAAAATAAAATAAAATAAAATATTAAAGTAGACATTAGAATAAAATAGAATAAAATAGAATATTAAAGTAGACATTAACATAAATAAAATATTACAGTAGACAATAAAGTAAAATAAATAATAAAAACAGTAAGTTTATATCAGTTATATCTCAGGTGAGTGATGCAACCCGCTTTCAAAGTTGGTTAGGATTTTAAAACTCCTGCAGTCTAAGCTTGGCTTTTGTGACAGACTCACAGAGAATTATCACCCAACTTTGCTGTTTACTTAAGCTACATGATCCTTGTTTTTTAGTGTCTTTAAGATTTGGTTTTGGTTTTACAGCCAGTGACTTTGGTTGAGTCTTGGCACTTTGATCAACCCTGTTTTTAGCTGCAGGAGGCAGCTGTTCTTAGCGAAAAAAAACTGATAGACCCACTGTACCTGCCCATTAGCCACAGACAGACAAAGTCAGCATCTAGATGGTGAACATTAACGAGCCAGATATTTCCATCTGGAGTTGGTGGAGAGCAGACCTGAAGACCAGAGCTAAAAGGAGAAGGAATACTGACCTTACATTCGCCACGTCACCAGAAACTCAATTTCAAATGAATGCAAATGTTGCTCTGTATCTGCAGGATGTTGAAACAAGCAAGTGGTTGCTCTCTTGGATTCGCTTCCTGAGTGGCCAAGCAATCAGTTCACTATTGCTTTAAACTCAGTCTCCTATCTCCCTCTCTGTAGGTGTTACAGGAAAGCCAGACACACCACGACATTCTCCAGAGTGACTTCTTGGACAGCTACAAAAACCTCACCATTAAAACTATGCTCATGTTGGAATGGCTCAGCTCCCATTGCCCCAACACCGCCTACGCCATGAAGGTCGACTCGGACATGTTCCTCAATGTCCACAACCTCGTCAACATGCTTTTGAAAGCTCCCCAACATCTCTACATGACAGGACTGGTGGTGAGGGGTGCTGCTGTTCTTAGAGACCATACTTCAAAGTGGTTTCTCCCGGTTTCTGCCTTCCCTGAGCGCATCTACCCACCGTATGCCCTGGGACTGGGCTATGTGTTCTCAATGGATTTACCCAAGAAGATGCTGGAGGCGTCTGCACATGTTAAAGCTGTTTATATTGAAGACGTGTACATGGGGCTGTGTATGAGGCATTTGGGAATCGCACTGACAGATCCTCCTCGTGGTGCTTTGTTTAGGGCATCAATACCTCACTGGATGAACAGTTGTTACTGGACCTCTGTTATTACAACAATACTCCAGAACTCTAGGCAGCTTTCAGATGTTTGGAGAGTGTATCAGTCTATGAACACTTCTGTCTGTGCCCAGTGACTATTTTGAAGTTACACCCTATAACTTTATAGCCCCCTTGCACAGTACAGCGGTTATAGCACCGCTCTGTTTACATCATAGTTACTGCCTTCCCGACTTTTGATACCAAATCAAAGAGAGGCCGTGAGACAGATGTGCATTTTGAAGCTGAGTAGAAAGCATTCATATCTTATCTTGCACAAGTGATTGGAAAGATTATATAGGACATTATTTTTTTATTCTATTTCCAAAGCATCTTTAATGGCATGATGGAAAACAATCATTTGTCCAGACAGATATGATTAGCATATAGTGTGCATGACTAGCTTTCACCGCACAAACTTCACTCACAGGGGTAAGAGGCTGAGCTTACACTGCAGCTGCATAGCAGAGTGGATTGAAAAGCACACAACCGCACGCTTAAGATGGTTCATACAGGCTGCTGCAGAACAGCAGTTGCTGTTACTATAAATGTGGGGTAGTCTGAATAACCATGACATAAGTGAAATGTACTGTTAGTAATAGCAGAATATTCACCAGCAAACACATTTTTGTTGTACATGGTGGCACCTTTGGAACATCCTTGCATAGCTGAATATGATGTGAACAAGCATGATGTCATTATTTTAAACAAAAAGTAGTTTCCACACATGTTGGGCAATAAACTATTGTAGGGTTTTAACTTTAAGGGGTAGGGTTTGGACATTAAGGTTTTAACTAAAAACACTTATATGCTGCACACAGAGGATTTTTTGCAAGAATCTGGGGAGGAAGTGAGGTTGTGTTTTATTTAATGAGCGTGTTCTTGAATAATATGCCAAGTATGACGGAATGTTCTGTGTATTTCTCAGTATTTCTCTTTGAAATATTTTTAAGTCATACAATATGGTGAATATATTTAACAGATGTGGTACGCAGTGGTCTGTATGCAAAAATATTTTTTGCAAGTAGGCTACATAAGTAGTCGCGGGTTTTCTGACATCACTTTGAAGTCCTGTGACAGCTGGGTAGAGACAAATCCTAGTGCAAGGTTGGACTAAACCGTTTTGCACTTTTAAGGGGTGAGAGGGGCCTCGAAGAGCTTCCACTGTTTTGTTGTTGTTGTTTTTAATAGAAACTTAGAAACTTTTTTGGAATTTTAATTTAGGTATCAAACTAATTATTTAGAAAAAAATGCAAACAAAAACAAACTTTTGATTCAAGGCTTTTTGAGAGCCCCACGCCCACAGGGGTAATCAGTCCCACTTTTCTACAACAGTGGGTTTTTAGCTACTCCAGAGGCATGGCTCTAAGAATGGCAATGTCAGTCTGTCGATCGGTCAGCCCACCACTTTGGTCCAAACTAAAATACATCAACTACTGAATGGTTTACCATGAAATTACCAGTTGAAACTTGGCCAGGTGCCCTAGCTTAACCCTCTGTACTTTCACTGGTGGTTTCAGAGGTGGACAGTATTTCAGAGTCTCTTGCTCGAAAAGTTACAAAACTGTCTATTGATAGGTGCCACACAGTGATTTAGCGTTGGAAATAGTGGGTATATGGAAATCCTGGCGCTTTTGTAGTGGGTATAAGGCATATACCTGCATATCACATAAACTACACCACTGATCACCTTCAGGTAATGTAATAATACAGAAAGCCCTATCTAGAGCCAGTGTTTGGTCTGTCCATTCTAGGCTCCTGTAGAAACATGCCAATGCAACTTGGCAGGCTTTGTGACGGAGAACCCACTCCCCATTTAGATATAAAGGGCTCCTTTTACAGTAATGAAAAACAGTTCTTAATTTCAGGTGAATGTACACAAATGAAGACATAATTATGAATATTATATTTAATTTCTACCAGTAGATCCTCTTCAGTCCTTCACACTGGTCCTTTAACTAGAATCATCATCAGCAGGTTATTAAAGTAAAATACTGTGTATTATGGTGCGATGAAAGGAAAAGGAAAATATAAAAGTTAAATTTGTTAGCTATTAAAGGTAGGATAGTTTTGGGGGGGGGGTTTTGTACTGTAAAAACATGGTAACAAAGCTGACCCTGTCCAGCCTTAACTAGACAGTACAGCTGAGTCACAGGGCATTATGTGTGAAGCACGTCTGTTTTCCAGAGTTACAAACCTCAGGGAATCTTCTGGAAACCATTCATCTACATTTAGCTTTCAGCTGCAGGGTTAGAGATTAATCTGTCTATGAAATCTCAAATGTTATTAAGTTCACAGCAATCCTTTAAGCCTGTTGCCAATTAAAGTTCTCAAAAAGGGAATCAGTCAACACAACAACAACACTTTGCTACACTTGGATAAATAATCCGATGAATAATATGAAAATACAATATAGCTGTCGGTTTATATTGGATTTTGAATTTGACAGTGGATATGTTTATTTATGATGACTTTTCATGATGTAATTATTTAATTTCTGATGCATATTTAAATATATTTTTACTTTGTAATAAATTTCTGGTGAGTTTATTTTATACAGTGCTGATTAATCCTATCACCTGTTCATGAAATACATTTTCCTCCTTTTAAAAACAGTGTTGACTCCTTCAGACTGATTTCTCTCAGCTTCCACATCTTGGTCTTCTACCTTTTCTTTCCCTCTGCTTTATCAGCCATTATCAATAGAAACTGAAGCAGCAGTGTGGCTGACTGATACAACAGTGGGCAGTTTATACTTCCGATTTAAAACTGTGACAAAGATCTGTTCTTCTCAAGAATAGCTCAAAAGGCAGAAATAACACTGAAATGCAGTGTTCCCTTATCAGAACACCAGGAGACAATCAGATATGGTGTTTGAAGAATTCAGAAACAAATTTCATGTTTATGTGCAAATCTCTTCGATTCGACCTGGTTATAAAAGCAGTAGTTTGTAGGACAGACAGACTAATGCACGTACAGGAAGAAAGAACACCTCGACTCATACATTTCTATCAAAGCCACTTCCTGAAATGACTGACTTCACAGAGGTCTTAAAGCAGCCCTGTCTCACACCTGTGTTTTTTTCTAAGTAATGTCAGACATCATTTAAATGACATGCAAACATGAGCAACAGTGCTCTCCTGTGGTCAGCAGGCAGATGGAAAAAAAAAAGAACACGAGTGTTGAGTGGTACAAAATGAGAGAATATGAGTGAATCATTTTAAACACTGTCAAATAAAGGGAGAAGTTAATGATTAAGTTTTAATGACTTCCACTAACAACATCACTTTACATGTAGCAGGGTACACACTGTTTAGTTTTGATCAACAGTTGTGGGATAAAATCTTGCATCAACGTGTGGATGCTGTTACTGTGGCTACCAAATACTGTCTATATCTTGGATAATTAGGTATTACATCCTGTATCACCTTTCTTGACAGTGATGCTAAATATTAATGATGCTAATTAAATGTTACTACATACTAAAATCACCAGCGTCTGTGTTCAGGTTCAGGTCATGACCATTCTGCTTCTGTTATGGACAAGTAAATAACTCAATAACTACATCCTGAATAAGTATCCTGCCACATGGTGTGTGAGTGTGTGTGTGTGTGTGTTTTTTTAATGTCAACACATTCATGTGCCTATAAGAGTTAAAAACCCTTGTCTGAGGCTCCTTCGTGAGAAAAAGACAGATAAAGAGACACTGAGGGAGATAGAGACAGATAAAGAGATGTGCTCAGCCAGCCCGTCATATTCACTTCAGTGTGTCTCTGCAGTGTCTGAATGATGTGTTGTTAACCGTGTGTGTGTGTGTGTGTGTGTGTGTGTGTGTGTGTGTGTGTCTGGTTGTGTGCTTTAAATTTTTACACTTACAAAAACCAAATATTCTCCAGTGGATAAAATAACACACAGACAGAAATGTAATCTAATGTGAAGACACGTTTCTGTAGCAGCTAACTTCTTCGACAGGTCCAAGGTTAAACTGTGCTGCTTCTCGGGTGATCTCTGCCAACCCAACCTTTGCCTCCACACACTCATGATGCCTGCAACAAGCTCAACTTGGTTTTCTCCAGAGCCTGTTCTGCTGTTCTACTTCACCCCTTTGGCCCATGTCTCTGACCACTGGTGGTCTTAGGCTGGGGAAGGGGGGTCACTGCTAAGGTCTGATTTTCGACACTCACACCTGAACCGGCACATCGACGTGCAGTACTGCTCCCACATATATATGACCAGTTAGTTCTGCAACCTGACTCATTCCACGCTACAGGATCTGCAGCCTGACCTGAAAATGCAGATCTATGATAACCATACGCTGTTCTAATAATTACAGTAGGCTGCTCATTTTGAGTGACCATTTTAGGATGTTTCATACATGTGAAATTAAGATATTATATTTTAAAAGGAAAATACAATTTCAGCATCTCAGGGCGAATCTCATCGGACATCCGGAGGGAGCTCGGAGTAGAGCCGCTGTTCCTTCGCATCAAAAGGGGTCAGTTGAGGTGGCTCGGGCATCTGATCAGGATGCCTCCTGGGCGCCTCCCGCTGGAGGTGTCCCGGGCACGTCCCACTGGTAGGAGGCCCCGGGGAAGACCCAGAACACACTGGAGGGATTACATATCTCATCTGGCCTGGGAACACCTTAGGGTCCCCCAGGAGGAGCTGGAAAGTGTTGCTGGGGAGAGGGATATCTGGGGTGCTTTGCTCGGCCTGCTGCCCCCGCGACCCGGCCCTGGATAAGTGGATGAAAATGGATGGATTGATGGAAATACAATTTAAATAAATTAAGAGAATAAGCAAAAAATATTAATTGAGCAGCACATCTTCACAGTTAACGTCCCTGTTAGTAACTCACCTGACTGAAGCGGCTCTCATAATTCAGGTGGCGCAGAAGACAGAAGCGACACACAAAGGCAGCAGTCAGAGGATTAAAACATCAAAACATTACATCAAATTATTATCATTTTCATTTTATTTCAATATATTTATTATCTAAGGTGGAGCTCTCAGTCGAGCAATCGCCGTTGAACTTGTGTAAATTTAAGCCTTAGTAAAACATAATAGGTAAATTATACAAAAAGTTACTCCCCATACAGTGGTCAGGAATGTTGCAATTAGCTACAGAGACGAAAACTGTTTCTGTACCAGGCTGTAAACATGTTTATTTCTGCTGTAACACTGGGCATTTTAACATGCTTGTCTATGGGGATTGACTGGCTGTTGGAGCCAGCCTCAAGTGACTATTCAATAAACTGCAGTTTTTGGCACTTCTGGGTTGGCTTCCCCTCGGAGGTTGCCGCTTGGTACATGAATTCACCTGACCTGATGCAGGACTCTACACTATGTCTTTTAAGGTGGCCTTAAAATTGATAGATTGATAACTGTGTGATTGCTGGTGCCCCACTGCATGCAGCTGGTGCCCTTTTTGTTTTTATGCCTCTACCCCTCAGACAGCCTGAGCCCACTACTGTCTCTGACCATTTGTGTCTTTTTCAACCACTCTCTTTACAAATCACCTCCCAGACAGCTGGGTCTGAGTGTCTGGTCGAAGAGGACAGAGCTCCCAGATTTGACAATTTTTTGTAGGGATGGGCCTTTTGATCTGAAAATAAGCTCCAGTTAGCCACACAAATGCTAACTGCAGCTCAGTGTTTTCATCCACAATAAAATGGGTAATTTTGTGATTGATTGCAAACCTAGCAAGAGTCAAGCAGCCCAGTATGCTGGATTTAAGGTGTGAAGCCAGGCCATTTTGGTTACCTGGTGTCAGAGACTTTTTCCATCTGATCTCCACTTTCCACTGACACCTCAGCTACTACTTTAAATCATGACTTTTCAAGATACTTATTGACAAGTGTGGTGTGGAGTTGCTGATTTCAGTATAGGCATCTGTTTTGAGGTGACAAATTAAAGGAAAATGCTGATAAAAACTGTCTTCCTGGATAACAGTGCACCACCGTGGGTCACTGAGTGGTTTGAATCATGCAGTTCAGATCTGAACTCAGCTGAACCTTTTTAAAAACTCTTGCAACAGGGTGTAAAGACAGGTCTCTCCTCCACCACCCTCTGAACACCTAATGAGCTGTAATATGTGTTGGAAGAATGCTGTTCTTCTCCCCAGAGTTCTCCTTGGAGAATCTGGTGCACTGAAGCTGTTCTGTGGGCTTGTGGTGTTCCAACAACCTTATTACATTACGACACTTTATGCTGCTTTTTCTTTTCATTTGCCTTCCATGTCACGTAAATATAATTAGCTGCTGACGAGCTGGCAGTTTTTCTAACCTGCATAAATGCTCTCTTTCAACAACACTTTACTTCACATTCACACTTGGAGGCCGTCCAGCACACAGTTTTATCTGTTGGCTACTGAGCAGCCTCAACGGAGCAATTGGGGGTTGAAAGCATTAACTGCACACTTCAGCTGTTATATTAGGTTATGTTAAGTAATGTAAAGTAACTCTTTTCATCGGCCAGCTGGTCTCAAGCCTGTTTTAAACACCATAAAAATATAAGGGTGTCTTCAATGATCCCCTCAAGTCTGAATGTTTTGCACTGTGGTCTCTTACTGTAGTTTTCCTTATTTGAACTGTTTTTTCCTTGTCCAATCAGATGTAGATACAAAATAAGTCTTGTTGACAACTAACTCTCAGGTGATCTGACACTGTTGTATTCAAAGTCTGGGGAACCTGCTTACTTTTTATGTTCCCAGTCTCAGGATCAGCCTTCCAGAGGATCTTAGATCAGTTAGATGAGTCTCTTGGCGAAGCTTTGTTTTTATTTTTAAGTTACTTTTCTTGTTGTTGTTGTTGTCTTGTCTCCTATTAACCAAACAGTTGAATAGTTTGCGACTTCTTTATGTGTTCTTATTATGAAATGGTCCTCTTAAAGGTCCAGTGTTTAGGATTTAGTAGCATCCACCCACAGCAGCAGTGAAGGAGAACTGACGCAAAAATGCAAACGTCCCTAGAGCCATTCTTTGGTTTGTCTGTTCTGGGCTAGGAACAGCATGGCAGACTCCGTGGAAGAGGACCCGCTCTGTACGGAGATATAAACAACTCATTCTAAGGTAACAAAAGCACAACAATTGTTAGTTTCAGATGATTATGAATATTACATTCTGTTTCTGCCAGAGATGCCCCTAAATCCTACACACTGCGTCCGATCGTATCCGAATCACAGCAGGGTGAATACACAAAATACTTCTCACTTTCATTACCATTGGAGATAAAAATCATTTGGCCTTGCCAGAATAAATGCCATAACTCTTAAAATCTAGTAGATGGAAGCAAAGTTCAATAGTGATAAATCAGAGCCAGCTGTAGAGATAAGACTGACTCCCTATCACAATACTCTTACTCACATCCAAATGTGAACTGAATGCGTCAACGAATTTCATTAGAGATATTCATTTAAATTGGACTCAAGTAAAAACAGTGAAATGTGAACATATATATATATATATTTTTTTTTTTTTCGTAAAAACTGTATGCAGCTTCAGCTAGGTATAAATATATGCAGACATATGTTTATCATTGTTTATATATGTGTCCGTGGTTGTGCTTGCAGATCTTCTACTTACATTTTTTCTTTGTATATGAGCTATTCTATAGGTTAGAATAGAGAACAGAGTTACATAAGTTAGCCTTGTCCTGCATTATAAGAAATCCCCTTCTCTTTGATTCTGAAGAACTGACATAGACATCTGACGCTCTTATCACTGCTGCATACATGTTTATTCCTGCATCTTTTTGTGTGTGTGTGTGTGTGCATGCATGAATGCGAGTGCCCTCAGGAAATGGTTTAGATAAGTGGAATGTCAGCTTCTTCAGAATACTTTATATCTCTGCAAATACACACACACACAAACACACACACGGAAAGAAAGAAATGATGGTGAAACGGAGACAGACAGACAAACGGCCTCTATCACTCTGGAATTTTCTTATTCAATTGTTTCTCAGAATGTTGTCTTGTTTAGGTTGGATACAAATCCAGAAGTGTGTGTGTGTGTGTGTGTGTGTGTGTGTGTGTGTGTGTGTGTGTGTGTGTGTGTGGGCAGCTGACCCTGGCGTGAACAGGGCCACTGTGTGAGACCACAGAGAGACCATTCTTCACTGAGACACAAACACACTCTCACACACACGTATACACACTACACACTCACAGCTATCCTCACTCCCCCCTCGCTCGCTCTTAATTCGTCACATTCACTTACTCACACAAACACACATACAGAGGGTGCAAGAGAGTCATTTGCCATCGCTTCTCATTCTCCTACACTCACACACACACACACACACACACACAATTCTCCTACACTCACACACACACACACACACACACACACTCAACTCTAGCATAGCCTTGCTCTTTCTGTTTCTCCCTGACACACACGCTCACACGCACGCTCACACACAGTGAATATGTCCCACCACATAATGACCCTTATTTCACCAAGCTGACTGTGACTCACTGGTTCGGTCAGGAGACTGGAATGCCAAGCTTTTATCTCTTCAATATATTTTACACTTTCAAAAAATACGTACATAGGTATACTACAAAAAATACTGCAGTAAAAAAAATGTTCAAACTAAACTTTTAATTTGAAGTCAGGTATTTTAGTTGTGTTACAAGGGTAATATATACTAAAATATTGTCACATAACCACGTTTGTCCATCTTTAATATCTGCTAGGGTCCTTCCTGCAAGCACGTAATTTGTAATGGAGTAATGTGTGTGAGAAGGTGTTGCCATGTGAGGTAAAATATGACAATTAATCTTCTAATGACATATTTTTACTTTTAAATCTTAAAGTTCTAGGTGGTGTTCTACAATCAGCTGTGGACATTCATATGTTACTGAACAGTCTACATCACCTCAGCTGAATTTCATTAAGAAAGAAAATTGTGTATTGCTAATATTGACTAATGTTTTCTTACATTGAATATCATCTATGTGGTGCTTTCTGACAAATTTTGACAGCAGCAAAGGGGGGCACATCACTTGAGGCTGGTATAACATGACTGTGTGATTGGATTATTTCTAGGGTTTTGTAGTACTATCACCATTAAATGTGCTAATAGTCTTAAAGCAGTGTGCAGGAAGTTTTAAAGCCTGGAGTTTGGCATTTTGGCTGTCGCTATCTTAGTTTTTAGAGCCCGAAGTGACCATACTTGAAGGAGAGGGTGGAGCTGGGAAAGAATGAGGGATTAATCTGACTCATAGACTGCAGTGACACCTCACAGACAGCCTATCACACAACTCTGAGTCTGTTTTGAAGTCAGCCTCAAGTGGTCATTGGTGCTTGTGTCCAGATAGCATCTGGGAGCCAATTGAACCCAATGTGGAGAGGGCGTATGCAGCCACATGCAGCTGCCAAAAAAAAAAAAAAAAAAAAAAGCCACACCATGTGTCTTTTTTCAGGATGCTCCCACTTTTTGTGCGGCCTTTTCAGAAAGGCGCTGGTGATGTCATTGCTTATTGTTGACTCTGTGTTCAACCCTCTGTTAATGTAGCATTACATTGGCTACCTAGCTAACGTAAGTGTAAAGATATTGTTGTCATAGTAACAAAACCAGATAAAGCATGTCACTTAAAATAGCGCTGGGATGAAGCACTCTGCAGTGCCTTACCACAGCTTTACTGTTGAAGAAAAACATTATGTGGACACATGCTTTTAGAGGAAATGCAGATTTTAGCACTTCCGTGTTGGCTTTATTTTTCAGCCCTGGAGGCTGCAGCTTGAGCACGCTGTGTTAACCGCCATGTTTTACAGTAACCTAGAATGGACAAACAACACACTGACTCCGGAGAGAGGCTTTTTCGTTTTAACATTACCTAAAGGCCACCATAGGCTCTCCTATAGGCTTTGAAAAGGGTGAGGGGAGGGGTATTTAATCGCTTGCAATCTGCAACCTCACCAGCAGATGCCACTAAATCCCACACACTGCTCCTTTAAGTTACACAACACAAGACAGCTAAAAATGATCTTAGTGAGCTAACACATGCAACTGCAAAATCCCTCTCTTAAGACCAAACTGTAACAGCATGTAGGTTTTTGTCGCCCATGATAACACAGTATGAAGTAATTAGTTATGGATAAAAAATGTGCAAGTCATGAAGGTTGTGGTCACTTATGTGTAATTGGCAGGGTAATCAGCTTATTTAGCTAATGGTACCAGAGCACAGTGGTGATGAGCGTTGTGTGATGAGCAATGTTTCTAGAAGCTGTCATGCAGAAATAAAGCTGTTAGTGACATGTGTTGGGCTAATTAGCCAGCACATGAGTTTGGTCAAATATGTAGGGGTGTGGCTACTTACTGGTGAATCTATGTTGAGTTTGGAAAAGCATCTTTATTCTGTTAATCCCTGCTAGCAAGCCCCACTTCCACCTGCACAAAGTTTGGAAAGCCTGGCATAAACTAAGCTCACGTTGGCCTCCACACTGCCAAGCCTGAAGACATCACACACTGTTACACTGCAGGGCACTTCACTTTCTTGCCACATTCACTGCTTTCTGTGCTGTCCTAGCAAAAAAAACAACAAAAAAACACTGTCAATCATTTATTTTTATTGTGGTGACAATGAGACTCAAATCTGTTTTTTACACAACAGACTTTTGTCATAACAAGAAAAGCACAAGTGTAAGCAATCACATTAACAAGTAAATCAACATGTTCAATATGACCCTGAAAGTAGGACACATAAATTGAATCCAGCAATCATTTTTATTCTACCACATTACAATGTATGCTGTTCTTCTACAGCTTAAAACTACCTTTACTCAGTAAACCTTGATTTTCTCCACATTGCACGTTGAAAAAAGTTCAACAATAAGATTTAATAATTGAAAATAGCCTGCCTCAAAACGAGATTTAAACAGTGGTCAAACATCAAGGCATGGGCAGATTATGAGACTAATGAACACCTGGGCACAGATATGCAAAAGGCCCCACCACCTTTCCTGCATAGGAGCAGGACATTCAGACTTTGTGATGGTTTTCTTTTCTTTTTTTGGTCATTTACTGTCTCTTTATGGCTATTTTGTGTCTCTTTGGGGTAATTCTGTCTTTTCTTGGTTGATTTGTGTCTCTTTGTGGTTGTTTTTCCTGTTTCTGTAGTTGGGTCTCTTTGCAGTTTCTTTGCATCTCCTTGTGGTCATTTTGACTCTCTTACTGCTAGGTATGTTTGGCGGGTGAAGCCCAGGGGGCCACTGATGCTTTGGGCCCTTGGGTCTGCGTCCTGTTGGCAATCCATCTACAGTATAGGCCTACCATCTATCAATTCAGTAATCCATCCATGCATTACACAGACACTGCAGCAGCAATGAGACAAGCACCTGCAAAATGCCCAGAGAAGGATGTGGGTAAACTAAGGAGAATTATGTAAGGGCAGTGTGTTCACTGTAGTCAGTGTAAGAGTGTATACTGATGTGTGCACATTTTTTTCAGAAAAGTTTAGTAATAATTTATCAGATATTCACTTTCCTTTGTTGTTAATTTACTTATAACTTATTTTCAAACTACATTTACAGGGGATAGTGACGACAAACACCGTAAGAGCACCGTGAAGACTGACGCCACAAAAACACACACTCGCGCGCACGAACACGGAGATACACGTGGAGAGACTGTGTTATGTTACTACATTTGTTTAATTATTTTCAATGAGCTGCATATGGACAGTATAACCAGGGGGTTAGAGAAACAAAACTTCCTCCTTGTCGTTTTCTGGGGTTTGCTGGATGTCAAGTTATGTGAGTGGCTTCGAGAGAAAAAAAATCACTTCCCAGGAGCAAAACTCTCAATGTCAAGTGAAACAACGTACATGCGACCAGACAGTTTCTAATTCCACAATTAAACATACATTTTGTAAATGTATTATTTAGGCCTTAGACAGAATAAAAACAAACAAATAAATAAACAACGTAAGAAAAACCCTTACCTAACGGAAAGGAAGTAAAACTTTCAAAAGCATGGCAACTTCAAAACACGCATAGTGAATTTAGATATTTTTAGATACATTTAGAAAGTCAAACCTGCCGTCGTATGTTGTGTTAATCACTGTTAGTTTTTTTTGACAATTTCTGTGTAACCTGGTCTCTTTAGTGAAATAGAAATACAACCACAAATCTGTAAGATTTTACAGGTCCGGTTGTAAAGGCCATTATTTTGAAAAGGTACATCCGGAAGTGGCGTGTTTGACGCTATCTAGCTTGACGCTGCTAGCCAAACTTCAGAATGAACCCGACGAGAGACAAACCCGTTAGATTGTAGAGGAGAAACTGTAACCGTCCATGTCTTGTCCACAAATATCAACCCGCTGACACAGTTACTGACAGCAATGTCGAGAGAAAACACCACTCGAAGTTTGGACAGCATAGACCTCGCTGCTCTGAGAGTAAGTAGAAAAGTGTTGTCTTGCTTTTAATGAAATGTTTGAGTAAACATTGGAGGATGTGGTGGGTGTTGCTCCAAACTTAACGGTTACGGTAGTTTCAAGTAACAACCAAACTTGAGCAGTTTGTTTTCTGCCCTCGAACCGTCGGCTCTCGCTTTATGTACTTTTTTAACAAACATTTATCGTTTTCTGACTCGGTGTGTCTTGTGTAGAGAGCCTTATACCATTAACATTATGCTTTGTGTCTGTACTGTGCTCTGTTTGGTGTTTGGTGTTACTTTACAAGCTACAGTGTTTACACTCAGGCTTCTCCTTTGGCTGCCCAGCTGAAAAGTTGACATGCAACAAGTGAAAGTCCACTTGGGTTGACTTTATGTATTTATTGACAGAAAACCTAGAAACATGCATTCTAGTTAGTGGCACATTCTTGTTTTAACTATATTCCCATGATTCTCATACTTAATAGCTAAATTATAAGCTCATACTAGTTGGTGGAAATGTCTTAGTCTGCTCTTGTTGGTCATTAATACAATCGTTCTGTAACGTCTGTATCTTTGAAGGAAATGACAGTGTGCCTATATGACTCAAGTGTGTTTGCTGTCATGTAAAGTGATTTTAGGTGATAGAATCTTTAAGTAGTAATACAGTCAGTGAAGTCGAGACCTGTAAATTGACATTTTCAGTTGCTTCAAGCTGTACTTTTATTCCTTGCAGCTCACAATGTTTTCCACATTTGCAGTCCCACTTCCTCAGTCTCCATCCTAGCATAACACTGCATTGTTCTTCTCCATGTGCCCATGGTACTGAGTATATGACGCTATTTGTCACAGTTTCGTTTGGCATGAACCTGTTGCATTATGACTTTGCTGGAATGGACTGTTTTTATACTGTTATACACTGCTCTGTTTACCTGTAGTGCTGTCCGCTAAGCCGTGTTCTCTGTATTTGACTCGACTTATCTGCTATGATGCTTAGCATTATTTCTGTCCCATTGTCTTTTGTCATTATCTTGACCATGTTATTGTTTTTTCCAGGATCCAGCAGGTATCTTTGAGTTGGTGGAGGTGGTTGGCAATGGAACCTACGGTCAGGTGTACAAGGTGAGTGTTCCCACCATGATGCTTTTCTGTTGCATGCATGGAAGAATATAAACTCTGCTGCAAACTGTGATACTTACAGAAATATTTGTGCATTGTCAGGTTTTAATTTAAACATTATCTACATGGCACAAAGTCAAAAATTGCTTGACATCAAAACGTCTCAAAAGCGACACACAGTAAGCCTGCAGCAGTCTTGACACATACACACACACACAGCATATTACACTATCTAACACGTCATTTCTGGTAAAACGTACTTAAGCTACTTCCAGTTAGTTAAAAGGAAAAAGAAGAAATTCTCAGCTGATTGAAATATCCTGTAGCTGTTACAAACACACACACACACACACACACACACACACACACACACACACACACCAGCATCGACAGCATCTGCAGCATCTTTTAAAGGCCCAGGGTGGGGCTCACTTCCTTATCGCAGTATCTGTTGGTGTTTGTGTGTATGAGTGGTTTGTGGTTACAGGAGGTGTTTAGTTTTATTTGGGTCTGTGCAGATGGTTGTGCCCTTAGTGCAAATGATGTCTGCGTGCATCTGCAATACCACAAACTGCGTGTTACTATACCTGTATGGAACACTTTCAGTTCTGAGCATCAAAAAACAAGATCCAGCTGAGCCAATGATGAGAGCTCAGATCCTTTGTGAGTGCTCAGTTTCAGATTTGTGTTACAATTTGTGTCAGGTCAGAGGCGAGAGTTGTTTGTAGTATAATCAGAGAGTTAAAACATCATAACTGTCGGACTGCCTTAGCAAGCATACTTAAACAGAGGATGATGTCAAATTGCTGTCATAAAAATTAGTTATGGAAGAGGAATAAAGTTGTATAAGGGGGATTGTTACTTTCTCTGCAGCACAAGACACAAAGGTGCAAATTCAGGCCAGGCCCAGGTCACATAAGGCATGCATTGCTTTGTAGATAATCACTATGGCATTAATGTCAATAATAACTACTACAGTGAGATGGCTGAGTAAACAGTTTTAGAAAAAGTAGCTTTGACATAGTCTCCCAAAAATGTGTTATATAGCTTAAAAGGTTAGAGTATGAATTAGAGTAGAGGTTAAAAGTTTAGGGTTTAAAGAATGAATGAGGTCCATGGATGGTTCTTACAAGTGTGTGTGTGTGAATGTGTATGAGACAGAAGGTGGGTGTGCCTTGATTGCCACTTGATTTCCTGAAAGAGGAAATGTTGCAAGAGATGCACAGGACAGTGAGGCCTGTGTCGGCCTTTACACAGGGTGCTTTTAGACACGGGGAGAAAATCACAAATTTCATCCAATGAGTCACACTCACGAATGTTTTAACAAGGGAAAACCCTCTAATATGGATGAATAGTTACACTCTTATCGAGGGAGACTTAACAATGATTCTGATGTTTTTCATATCAAGATTACACAATATAGACTATGCCCTATCTGAAAAGGTGTTATATCTGAGAGTATTTTCATTTTGTTAATGAGTAAATGAAATGACGAATTAATTAAATGGACCTTAATGTGGACAATGCAGATCTGTTTCTGCATGCCAGCATATTGACACATGCTAATGCAAAGTACAGACTACATGAGAATCAGGCATATTTTGCGCCCGATCCCCCCAAGGCCAACAATTGTCAGCAAAGCCCCAACTTTTAATGGTCCTAAAGATCATCATCAGATTTTTTGTGGTGTGAGGTATGTTAAAAGTGTTTGTTACATCTCTGGATCCGCCCGAAAGTCCAACATAGCTGCACTTAATTTCAAATATTCAGCATGTTCATTCGCCGACTGTCCTGTGGGTCTCATAGTGTTTGAATGGAACATCAAATGGGATTCAACTCAGAATTTACTCACTTTGAGTTCACGCTGTAACATGTACAGTTCATGTTCACGCTGTCTCCATGACATTATCCATATTTTTAAAATTTTCTTCCTGAATTTTCTGAAAAAAGTAGTGCAAAAGCCAACAGCTAGTACTTCCTGCCTGTCGTCTGCCATGTTTGTTTACTCTGAAGTCACGTTTGATTACTAGAGATCTGCGAGATTTCCAGATTTGAGAGTCTGGACTCTGGTTGTTTATAAATAGAATCTGTTAGTGAGTGTTGTACTCTTTAGGCCAGATGGTTGCTCTCCACAAAACTGAAGGAGAAATCTGTTAAGTGTATTAGTACAGGTTGTAATGTGTGGGATCTCTAACATTTTCATTATTTCTTAAGATTTGACAAATCATTTAGTGTGGGCCAGTCTGGTGTGTGTGTGTGTGTGTGTGTGTGTGTGTGTGTGTGTGTGTGACTGTGTTTTCAGCCAGTGAGTCCCATCATGGGAAACCACAACAGGAATAGGACCTTTAGAACAATGACTTGCTGTACACACATACGCACACACCTCAACACACACAAACACACACACACAAACACACACACAAACATGCACACACACACAGCCCCTTAAGAAAACACTTTGTTGTGGATTTATGTGAGTGCAGAAGATGCTGACAAAGCACCTGGTCTTTTCCTGTGTTTATTTATGTGTGTTGCATTTTGATTACATTGCATTCTTAAGGCCCGAACATACTCGGGCAAAACGTACGCGGAACAGACTCCGTGAGGAATGTCCGCAGTCATTCTTCGGGCTTTCATAGTCGAGCGCACTTCCGCGTTGTAGTTTCCTGTAAAAATGTCCGTGAAAAATCCCCGCGATGTGAAAAATACATGCCAAACAGTCATGCTTTGAGTCCGCTCGGACCTCCGCGGAGTCCGTTCCGCGTACGTTCCGCCCGAGTATGTTCTGGCCTTTAGGATTAAGTAATCTTACCATATTTATCATACCGATTCTATTTATTATCTCACACTGATAGACTTTTATGTATCATTTTGCTTTATGTAGTGTTTTTGCTGTTTTGTTTTGTTTTTTTGTCTGTCTGCCCAGGGACAACGGATGCGAATTAGCTGCTAGCTAACTCAGCTAACTCAATTAGTTTTAATTGTGCATTGTCCCTTTACTTTTTTTAATATACTTTAAAAAGTATATAAATGTAACATGAACAGACACAGACACCAAAATCTTAATTCAGAGTGTAAACCTATGTAGTACCCCTTTTAATACTGAGTCAGTTATGAGGTAATAGCGTACTACAGAGGAAACTCAGTGACAATTCCCACAGTGTGTCACAATTACGACATGATAACAGAAACTGTGTATTATGTGCAGAATGCATGTGTTTAGCCAGAAAGGAACTGGGCAGAGCAGCATCTTAACAGAAAATTGATCTACACTGTCCCTAGATGGTCAAAAGAATACAAGTCCCAAAGAAACAGCATTGTGTGAAGAATCTGAAGATGCTGCGACCACTGTCACCATGTCTCTTCTGCTAAATGCACACTCACATAAAATACACATTTGTGCAGTTACAGCTTACTTTGTAGTGCAGTGAAATGCTTTTGAACTGTATTTATACTTTTTTTTTTACCCATGTGTAAATGCTGGCAACAGAAAGCAGGACCCAAATTCCAAAACAGAGGAATAACTGTTTTTTGGGGAAAGCAGTTTTACAGAAGTCTAAAGTTGATTTACAGTCTTACCAATCTGGAACCAATATTTCCAGTAGATTTCCATGCTAAGACTTCCGCTTTTGTGCGCTGGTCATTTTGGCTGATCTCTGGGGCTGACACCTTCTGGTCAGTTAGTTAATGTGCTCTTATCTGACCAAACTCTCTTTGGTCAGACAATCGCTGGTCTTCCTTTCATAAGGCCATGTGTCAGCCAAAGGGTTTTTTCCCAGATAGAAACGCCAGACACTCTTCTGAAAACACCAAGCTGGGTACGCCAGAGTGCTTTGGGGACACAGCATTTTTTCATTTGAGACACTTTGGTTGCATCTGGTGGCCATGATTTGGAATATTGGCAGAAATAAGATTGTCGGCACAAAATGGAGGACTTGCTCTGGCCCTTGCTCTTGTTAAAGGGAAGGCTTAAGCATGTAGGGAGATGGGACAGACACACCAGTCACTGTGACCAGCAGTATTTATTCCTCCGTCATTAATCCTCTCCTCTATTGTTGTTGTTTGGAACTTGTACATGC
Source organism: Epinephelus moara (assembly GCF_006386435.1). NCBI lineage: Eukaryota > Metazoa > Chordata > Actinopteri > Perciformes > Serranidae > Epinephelus > Epinephelus moara. The sequence continues at coordinate 9,167,725 of NC_065509.1, read as the reverse complement.
TGTGAGAGTTGGTCCATGTGGTATAGTGGTGACCGCAGCATTTTACCCAAAACATGTTTTAAACTCTTGGCAAATGGACAAAAAATGCTTTACATGCAGCACTGTATGCAGAATAGACTCTCAGCACCTCGTCATGCTGCTCACATTTGTAGCACCCGCGTCCCATTGCAATGCTAGCCTCAGTGAAAAAAAAAAAAAAACACTTTGTTGGACGAGTGCAGTCAGTGCACTGTGGCAGAGTAAGTTAATCCAGAGATATCTTGCAGATTTTTTTTCCATATCGACCAATCGATTGGTTGAAGAATAAGTAGAATTTCAGTCGACCAAGAATTTTTTGGTTGACAACAGCCTACTAATCTCTAAAAACTAGGGATCCATGATAATATGGGCACGTCATTAGTGTCAGCCATTACCGGCTTTAAAATGAACTATCAGAATCGGCCAACATGCTTTTTCTTAATTTGCACAATTGAATGAATATTACACACATTGAAAAGCATTGTATTTCATGTCTCCATCTGCTGGTGGGCCATCACAATAACAGTATGCATCCTTAATATGATATTAATTCCACTACAGAAGAGACTTGATGATCGCTAAAATTAGGTAGGGAAAAAAAGTGGATGTATTGATGTCAATATTGGTTATCGGTCAAATGAGTTGTTACATATAATAATATGCTAATAAAGTTAGCACAGGGCTAAACCGGAAGTTAGCTGCTCGGCCATTGAAAGCCTATAGTGCGCTTGTTCTATGAGCCCAACGATTTGGAAAATGTACCACTGAGCAACTTTCATAAAAAATTGAAAGGGGTCCCAGTGCTGCATTCATTTTCTTTTTACATCCATTATCAATACCACTCGGACTACAAACGGACTACAAATGGAAACCAGAACACCTCCAGTACAAAAATCTTGTTCTGCCTACAGATTCTGCATATACAGTATACGCAGAATCTGTTAATGTAGAATTAGTCTTACAGTTAGCAGCAGGCAGGGTTAGGTAAGGTCATTCAAGTCAGGCAAACAAACCTGATGGGGCAGGCAGCATGTCAAACCACACAACTGGAAAATCATAGGCAGCATGTCCAGGTAGGAAGAAATGACATGAACACCGTGGCAAATGTGTGTTGGAAAAAGCTGTTCTCAGTGTATTTTATGTTAAGGAATTAAAAAACAAGCGGGCAGGTGGTCTATGGAAGATCAAAACTAAGTAAGGACAGACAGTCGGGCAGGCATGACAGTATGAGGACCATTCAAAAAAAACCACTGGGACTTTGAAAAACAGAGTTTTAGGGAGAAGAGGCGGGGGGAGATGGAGCAAGATGTTTATATATGCACAGTAATGTGCAGTTTGTTGTAGTCCCTACTGTAAACCACACTGATCCACTGTCTGTTGTTTGGTGAAATGGTTTGTAGTTCAACTTACGTTATGTTGCCAATTAGTTCTGCTCTAAATTGAAGCCTTATAGTTGACCTATGTCTAGTGTCAGGAGTTGATTGTACTGATTGCTACATTTTACCATGACTCATGTTTTGATCCACTAATTGCCAGTTAGTAGTCAGATATCATGTCAACCAAACCCCAGTGTCAGTGGGAACTGACACTGGGGGAAAGTGAGCCCCATTAGCCTCATTTTCATTTTAATTCAGCGGAACGGCCTCCTGGTCAGCAGACATGATTTTCTGACATGCTGAGACAGGCACAATTAGAAGTAATAGAGAGTCAGATGGAGAGTAGAGAAGGGCTGAAGAAAACAATCAGGCCTTTTCAGCCAAATTGCCTCAGGAACTAAAAAGTCAGGAACTCAAAGAATCTTCACTGCACTCATTTATTACGTTTCCACCACATCTTAAGAACTGATATGATTGGAGAAATAAGAGCAATAACAGATTAAAAAGCCACCATGTAGACTAATTTTTGCACAAAAAATGAGACATCAAAGGGGCATTACTGTTGTATATGTTGAGTCGATGTTGAAAAAGAGAATTGTGAATGCGGAGAGTGTAGCGAGGGCTGAAAGCGAAAGGCAAGACCCAAAGTTGAGAGGATATAGTACGGTTTTGTTCTGGTTATTTGTGTACTTTAGTATGTATCAGTAACGAAACCTGTGTTTGACCTTTCCATGACATTCAGCCTTGCAAATTCCACCCATCTAGTTTTTGGCAGTGTCATGGTAGTAGGGAGATTTGGACGACAAGAACTAGAACTGGATCCAGGTTCCTGCTGTATAAAAGCAGGTAAAGTTCCTTAGTCCCTCAAAAAGTTCCTGGAAAAGTTCCTGTGGTCAGAAAAGGAAGTAGTCCGCTGTCCATAACAAAAAAAAACAATCACCCTTTTCTCCTCTCATTTCCCTCTTCAATATCTCTAATTCAGTTCGCCTTCTCCTCTCTTCTCCTGCCTGTCTTTTGCTTTTTCTTTGAACCCGTTTTTCGTGGACAGATTCCACTTTATGTTTACTTCTTCGTTTTCTTTTGTTGGTGTCCTAAACATGTGCACACAAGGCAAAATCATTAGTGTCCAACAGATGCATAACTCTCACACATGCACATTAGTATTAAAGGATGCATTATGTGCAGTAGTAGTCACATGGTATTATGCCTGCAGTAGTTTGTGGCCCCAGGACGAAGAATTCAGGACAATGTGAGAGTTTTGCCTTCTTAGAAATAGTGACTAAACAACTTACCAGGAATGTCTTGGAATTTTTTGGTTTACCTTAAATTATCAATAGTTTATTTACTCTTCCCATATTTAAAGAGGGCACATTCAGATGTATGTTTCTTTTGAAGTTAAGAGCAAAGAGCGGCTTGTCGTTCATGAACAGTACCACAGTGGTTTCAGCTGTGAAACTTTACAAACAAACGTGAAGTTATGAAATTGTTTTATTGGACATTCTTAGGTCTGCATCACTATGAGGCACACACACTGTGCATGCTCCTCTCACTCACCATGCAGTCATCATTCTCACACACACTAGCCCAGACACAGACACAGACACAGACACAGACTCAGACGCACACACACACACACACACACACACACACACACACACAGGGCGTTTCCCTGTTTGCAGAAGGAACTTCCCTTCCCTGCAAGCCACTGCTGTAGAGTCATCTTTGTGTGTGTGTGTGTGTGTGTGTGTGTGTGTGTGTGTGTGTGTGTGTGTGTGTGTGTGTTTCTTACAATGTGAAAATGTCAAACTCCACTAAAGCTAAGCGCTACGATGACTGCTGATGCAACACTGTGCCGGTCTGAGTGAAGCTGAAATTCATGACTTGTTTTAGGACTAAATTTTATAGATACTGTGTCTATATAAAACTAGTGGAAATATTTTTGTCAGACCGTGGACTGTTTGTAATTGACCTGCACAGTGAAATCATGTTCATAGTATATAGTAGTAAAAAACATCAAAACCTAACTTTGACATGGATTTGTTGGTATGAGTTAAGTATTTTAGTCAAGTTGGTGAAAGGCCAAATGTGCTCAGGAGCATTGCCCCCACTGCTTTAAACCTTGGTGACACTGTGTTGAAACACCATGGACTGCGCACAGCCATAAAACAGCTGGCTACAATACAACTCCCAGAGCTGAATCACTTGCACTTCCTCAAATTTTTCTGGTTTCAATAGCGTCACTTCTCTTTCTGTGACCCACATATCATCAGTCTTATCTTACTCATGTTCACTGATCTGCTGACCAGAGTGTAAAAAATGTCCAAATGTGCATTTGGACCAGCTGCTACTTGCAGTTGCAAATAAACTAACCCCCTCCCCTTTAGTGTCTACAGCAGAGGCCCTCCTGCAGCTGCTTCACAGCACAAGCCACTGGAAGCATTGTTTTTTGATAAACACTCGCCCAACGTTAGATAAACTGCAGGGATTCTTTGTGTTGAAAATATTCCATTTCTTCTTCATATTAAGAAATGGACAGCTCAGTTGAGCAAAGCATTACACTATTACACATTATTTAAAATGTGGAAAATTTAAATAAATAATATCTTGTTTTGAAATAAAAGTCTTTGTTTCAAAACATAGCAATGTTGCGCGGGGGTTTGAGCTGAGGGGAAAGAAGAGACACAGAGACAGAGGAAACATCCTTCAACATGGAGTTGTAGAACTCTGTTTGTGCTTGTTAGAGGTAAAAGAAAAAGAGTTGGAGAGAGACAAAGGAAAAAAGAAGGAGAGGAAGGAAAGAGGAAAGTGAGAGAGTAGTGAGGGCTAAAGGGAGGAAGGCAGAGGTGAAAGGCAGAGAGACAGACAGGAGGGGAGGAAGGAAGAGGTAAAGAGACAGATGAAAATTAAAGAGAGAAGAGGAAGGTAGCCCCCCATGAGGTTTGGAGCTAGGCTTTGTGCTGATTACCCATGTGTGTGTTTCTGTGTGACCCAGACTAGTGGGAATATGGGGGAAGTCTACTAGTTAGAATATCCTCTGAAGTGACTTGTCTTCTTACTGTACTTTCTAAATGCCAAAACTATAATTAAAAGTACACCAGAGATTCAGTACTGCACTTACATGAAGTTGGGGGAATGGAAAAACTCAGACGGAAAAAAAGAATGGTCAGGAATAACTGCAGCAGAGGCTGAGATATCAAGACTCGTAGTCCCCAGTATGGGTGAAGCACAGAAATTGCTGTATCCTACAATTCCCATAATGCAGCTAGGTACATGTATCTTTTTTTGTTAGATCTTGCCTGCCTCAAGTAATCCCCTGCCTCTCAAACTCTGCACTCTAAGTTTGTAGTGCAGCCTTTTAAGGCTACACTCATGAAGAGCTGCAGCAGTTCATTATTAAGTCAATTACTTGATTTACAAACAATTAATTGCCAACTATTTTGATCATCAAATAATCACCTTCGACTTTTTTAAAAGCAAAAAATAATCAAAAAAACAAACATTTGCTGGTTTAATGCATCTTCACTGTGGGACTTTGATGTTTTTCTTTGTCATGGATGGTAGTAAATTGAATAGCTCTGGAATTCTGGTCTGTTTTTCCATTTGAAGACGTCACACTGGGCTCTTGTAAAATTAATCAAGTCATTTTCACCTATTTTCTGACAGTGCCACTAACTAGCTCCCACCTGACCCATGTGCACTGCAGGGCAGCCAAAGCTAGCTAACCACTGTAGCATTAATACCTTATTAGTTTTGTTCTTAATGTGGTACAGCATAGGGCTAACACTACTGCTAAACTGAAGAGTACCAAAATTAAGACAGACATGCGTAACCGGTCAAAAATGTACTAGTATATGTAGTGTCTATAATTGTGTCTTTTAGCAGAGAAATTATTCTCTGTTTCCTGCCCAAGGACTACAGATGAAATTAGCTTATAGCCAATCTGGAAATCCATTGGTAAAAAACAAAACAAAACTTTTTTCTTCCTTTACCTCTGGAGGCACTGCCCGGTAGTTTTTCGACTAACGGAAGTGCAGGGGCCTTGCTCACCCCCTTCACTTCCGGCGGTGCCCCCAGTGTTACACTCTTACCTGCAACTCGAACCAAACGGCGGTAAAAATGTTGCCGCTAATGCCCTTTTTTTCTTGTCGTGAGGAGTGGAAGGTGTGCTGGTAGATGCACAACGCTTGTAAGTTGTGCTGTTGTCCATGTTTTTCGCGTTGACGAGACGGCGTTTTGGGTGGAGCGGTCGCCATGGACGTAGAGCTTGCTGTTTCTGTAGGTACACATTTCCTGGTTTATTGAATACCCCCCCCAACCCCCCCGTAGTTGTCTTGCACATAGGGCAGCCGACAGATTCTACCATGTAAATTGCAGAATCTGTCTTGAGAGATTATCTTATAGCTAACTCTGGTGCAGCTAAGTAGCTGTGCACTGTCCCTGTTAAATACATTTTAAAAGCACTACGCTCATTTATATTTTTAAGTTAACAATAGAATAAATGACCATGTGTAATGTGAACGGGAATGCTTGTAGTGAGGAATGCACCGAGAATATGACCCAGTAAAAAAAGCTCAGAGAATCATACTGTACACACAGATTATGCCAAATTAATGCTAATATTACTCTGTGTCTGCTGCATGTATTATGCTGCAATTTTTTATGAACAAGAACAAGCAAGAAAATGAGTTAATGTGACCACAATATTTAATTGGAGGGATATTTTGTAGTAAAAAAAACTACTTACTTTTCTCTGCTCTTTGCTGGACAAACAGTGTCAAAATGACTGTTTCAAAATTGTCTCAGCAATATCATGTTTTTTAAATTTTTTATTGTCCAACATACAGTATACACTGATACCACTATATCTGCAATTAGCTAATATCAGCCAATATATTGGCTCATCATCAGTCCAGCTATAGTCTTGTTAACCATCCAAAAATGGTGACTGAATCATATCACCTACAAAATGTTTATTGAATACATGTTAAATCTCACCTTTAATAGTTAATTAAAATTGCAGGTGATAAAATATATGAATGAACAAGATGGTTCCTCCCAGAGCTAAACTGGTGAATACTTTTTTGTACACTGACAGTTGTATGCATGCACACACACACACACACACACACACACACACACACACACACACACAAACACACAAACACAGAAGGGGCCCACTTCATTTTCTCAGTTCTTTTCATATGACAGTGGGCCAGAGTGAGCTTTTAGCAGCATTATGCTCAATATAATGTCAAACCAGTACAGTCTTTTTGACCGTGTAGTGCCAGCCAGTGAAGGCTCCATGTGAATGGAATGGGGAAAAAATGGGTTGTTTCACTCGCAAAATGTGCACACAGCGCGCACACACACACACACACACACACACACACACACACATACACACACACTCACACACAGAGCACCATTTCTACATGCAGTTTGGAAAGGAGAGCTGACCAGTGATGCAGTCCATCCAAGCACAAAGTACACATATGTAAATACAGTAACAGACTGTTCTGTAGGGGACACGCAGGGGAGGGAGATGGGAGAGAGACAGACGGAGAATATTATAGAGACAGCGGTGAGACAGAGAGTTGGAGACTAGGCTTTCTCTCATTTGTCTCCTTGCTGTCTGCATTATAAATGTCTTTCGTATCTAATTAGCATACGTATGGATGTATTACAGTAACCTTTTCACTGACACAATATTTGTAGTGCTCACTTATTCTGCCAATGTGTGTGTGTGTGTGTCACAGTACAAGCGACAGACAGAAATGGAGAAGACATTTGTATCAGGATTTATTTGTGTCTGTGTTTGAGTCCTAGCACTGTACAGCGTCATAATGTGTGTGTATACGAGCCTGTGTGTGTGATTCATTGGACCTCAATGTCAAAAAGTGAACAAGCTTCCTCCAATTAATTCTGGTGGAGAGCAGAGAGCCCTTTGAGTGTATATGTGTGTGTGTGTGTGTGTGTGTGTGTGTGAGTGTGAGTGTGAGTGCTGCATATTGTTAATAAGAAACTCAGATGAGAGTCGGAACATTTCACATTTGTAAGTGGTGGCAGCAGCACAGCCAGCAGACACCATCGAGTCTGAAGGGACAGGAAGGCCATTTCCTTATTTATCACAGTTGGGCCAGTGGCTGCTTGTATGCCACAATCCTTTGCAATTATGGAGACAATGTCCTCTACTTGGGGACAGAATCAAGGCCAGAATAGAATAGAGGTCAGTGAGCCTGACAAAGTGCATCTTACATCCATGAAACTGTAATATAAATAAGAAGAATATCAGCAGGGTTGTTATCTGACAAGGTGTCTAGTCACAACTGCTAGTTCAGCAACATTTTCAATAAACTTCATTGTCAGACATGTTTAACATGAACTGTTAGGATGTTAGACATTTTTCTACCCTTTCATTCTGGGGTTCAAACACTTTTTGCACATGATTTGTTCTCTTCTAAGTCCAAAATACTTCCAAACAATGGTTGATGATGGCTTATTAAGTGCTTGCTTGGGGAGCACACATTTTAAACACCAGTATTACAGTTGATTATGTTCCTTTAATTGTGGGTAGCCAAAATTGTGATTGAAATTATTATTTGATTAATTGTGCAGCCTTATTTGACATATTGTCCTGGTCATATTTCAGGGCTTGCCCAGCTTCCCTGAAACAAGGAGTGCCTCTGCTAATGTGAGAGGGAAGCAAGCCAGCCCAAGTGCCAGTAGAAAATGTTGGCGTTGTGCATTTTCTGCAAACCACAAATGCGCTTCATTTGCACATTTCGTACATATCAGTGTCTCTAAAGTGACGTAGTATGTTAACTGACTTTATCGTGGGAGGTGGAGTAGAATGCCTTGACACCTGGGCTAGATGCCAGCCATGCTGCAGACCACTGATTGAGATCAACAAACAACAAGACCCATTGTTTTTAGCGAGTCATCGCTGTGTTTCCAGTGGTGTTTAGCCACCAAAAAACGCGGGTGTTTTTTCAGCAGGGACAGTGCCACAGAATGCATTCGTCTTGTACTGAGACATAGCTGCATTTCCTGCTGGTATTGTTCCACTTAAAATGGGTGTTTTAAGCCAAAACATGATATTTTCCTAACCATAACCAAGTGGACTTTGCTCCTAAATCTAACTACATGTTAACTATAGCATTGTTATGTAAAGTTTCAGTGTATCTGCTACATGATAATATGCAAATGTAACCTATCCCTGCTTTGCAGAAATATACAATGCCAATTTTTTTTCTAGCTTCATCATCAACTAGTAACTATATTGATTAGTTAGCTAATTTTGCTAGCATAATCCTCCCAATCGAAGGCTCTGCCATTGATAAATTACTAGGTCGTAACAGATTGTAGGCTGTAGTCAAGTCAAGTCAAATTTATTTATAAAGCACATTTAAAAACAACCCAAGTTGACCAAAGTGCTGTACAGTTAAAAATGAATAAAAGAGATACAAGTCAAGTAATATAATAAACAGAACAAAAACAGCAACCAACATAGATCAAGGCACAAATAAACACATAGGCAACATCAGGAGGACTCGAAAGCTTTAGTAAAAAGGAACGTTTTTAGCCTTATTTAAAAGAGTCGATGGAGGGGGCAAGTCTGACAGAGGGGAGAATGCTGTTCCAGAGTCTGGGGGCTGCGACTGCAAAGGCATGGTTACCCCTGAGTTTAAAATAAGTGTGTGGAACAGTTAAAAGCCCTAGGTTAGCCGACCTGAGGGGTCTAGAGGTGGAGTATGGGGTTAAAAGTTCTGTCATGTAGGAAGGGGCCACTCCATTCAGGGCTTTGTATGTGAATAAAAGAAGTTTAAAATCAATACGGTACTGCACTGGCAGCCAGTGGAGAGAGGCTAGGACAGGGGTGATGTGGTCTCTCTTTTGGATACCTGTCAAAAGTCTGGCTGCAGTGTTTTGTACTACTTGTAAACGGGAGAGAGATGACTGATTAAAGAGAGATGACTGATTAATTCCAGTGTAAAGAGAGTTGCAATAGTCCAAGCGGGTGGAAATGAAAGAGAGTTGTATGCCCTAATAATTGTGATGTAGATTTTCAAATTATTTTTTAAAAGATAGACTGCATGGTATCAACTGCCGTATCTTTTAATATACCACATTTAAGCCACATGGTCAGATCAATAATTTATCAAAAAGTGTAATAAATAACAACTAATTTTACCAGTCAACTGACCAAACTATTAAGGGGAAATTTGGGCATTTTTCAACTTGTTTTTCAACTTTTGTTTTTTTTGTTTTGATGATCTTTGATTTTATGATCACATTTGAATTGTTTTTTGGTTTAGAATCTGATTCCTGACATCCTTAAATGATGGAGGAAGACAGATTACTGTGAATGTTGATCACCTCACACAGTCTTCCAAAATACATCAAGATATGAGCACATACATTGCATCCATTCAGCGGCATTATGACTGATGTATTTGAACTGCTCAGTTTAATTCTTGGGAAAACACCAGAAGACTCTGATGTGGACATACTTGATTTAGACACACAGGTTTCAACACTCTGCTTTCCTCCATTGCCCACTAAATAATACAGAAATTGGTCCTGTGAGTGATAAGTCTTTGGAAAGAGATGGAGAGAGTTTCAGAGATTTAGCTGCAGAGAAAATAAAACAGAAATAGGCAAATATTAAGAATGTAGTGTTTGTTTTCAAGCTTTCCATCCATCTTTGTCTCACTGTGTTTCTCTCACTCTCTGCATTTGTCCATCTGTACCTGAATATTAGCTGACTGATTGAGTATAGTGGGGTTTGTCATGCCCTCCGGTCTATTTCATACACACACACACAAACACACTCGCTCAGAGTCCTGTCATACATCACAGCTTAAAGGCTTATAGAGTAGCTACTCTAGTATCTTGTCAGCTTTCTGACTCATGACAAGGTTTTCAATTTTCCCCTTTTCACCTGACTGCACTTTACAGCTCTGGCTCTGTGTGCTGGCTTGCTCCTTCTCTCATATTGCCCCTTGTCTTGTTCTTTCTGACTGCTCCTCTCATGAGAAAATGAAATTATGTAGACATAGCCGTGTCCAGTGCTGAAAATGATATCACAATCCAAGTATTCACTCAGAAGTGGTGTTGTAAATGTTGTGTATGTGTGTGTGTGTGTGTGTGTGTGTGTGTGTGTGTGTGTGTGTGTGTGTGTGCGCGCGCGCAACTTATACAGTTGTTTGGCTGATTAGAGTTGTGATTTTAAATTCAACACTAATAGGACTGTGTTTGGTGTTTCTGAATTATAATCTTTTATATCTTGATCTACCCTTTGTCCCCATCAAGCTTACTTCAAACACTTATTCACTCAGTTACACCCGTGGTTTAATAGATATGAATATTTCCCGAGCCTTCCAGTGTGTGATGATTCACTTTTGTTTTTATTACCACATCAGTCCCACTTTTGCCAATACCTAGTCTTGTGAGCTTAGTGCACCAAGCGGTCCTTGTTTGATGATAAATTTAAACACGTTTGATGTTTTATATCTGGAGTTCATAATATTTTTGTGGTTTGCAGTTCATCCAGACCTCACTCAGAGCTGCACCTCAGCTCCAGCATGTCAGCCGGAGGATTTAGTCCACAATTTTTCCTAAATTTGTATTTTTTTTCCTCCTTTTTTTATTTTTGAATTGTGCATGTTCATTGCAGCATTAACTCATTAAACAAAACACTCTTGATAGATTAGTTTGTGTTATTGTGGGATTTAGGGATGTTGCCTATTGACACGACTCTAATCCGATAGAGTCAATACAAAACAATACTGAACTATGTTATTCATCAAACCCTAAGCTTTTTTTTACATGCCATGTGAAGTTTTTTAGCCTATGTTGACCTTAACTCTTTCTTCATGTATTTCTCCAGGGACGTCATGTCAAGACAGGCCAACTGGCAGCTATCAAAGTCATGGAAGTCACAGAGGTAAAAGCACATCACATTAAATTACACACTCACTCCTTTTCTTTCCATCTCTACCTACCATCATCCTCTCTTTTTCATCCTTGTTAAAAATGTGATAATTAAATGTAAAATATCAAGTGTAATTAGTCTCAGCATTCCCAGAACCACCAGATAATCATGCCAAAGATGGTTAAAGTAAACTGTACTTGACCTACCTCTTTGTACATATGATGCACATATGGGAATATTAATGCAAGTGCTGTCTTTTTTTTGCATGTACGAGATACATGATTCCTCAAACATGGGCATTTCTCATGGGCTTTAACAATCATACAGAGTATCCTCAAAATATCTGAAAGAAGACTTAAATCAGGGTCATTCCACTGATTTTACACATAAAGTGCAGTTTATTCGTCTGTGAGAATAGTCATATAATGTCTTCTGTGGCTCTGGAGGGAGAGTTCCAGAGTCTGAAAAACATAACCCTGTGATGATGTTATCTAGGATTGGGCTCCAGGCTGCAAATGTATAAAAGAAAAGCCTGTATCACGAACTGGAGTCGTGGGGTTTGAAAGAAACAGGCATTTAGGAGGCAGGGGGTCTAATGAAAGGCACTATTAAGTTGAATGATGGGAAATGTAGGATCCAGTGTTTTGTGGAGTCTGAACTATTTGGAGGACCTAAAAATCAGGATATCTCAGCCTCTGCTGCATCGATTTTGACCATTCTTCTTTAATCTGTCCCTTGTGAGTGCCTGAACTTTATGGAAGTGCAACACTAAATTGCTGGAGTACGTCTTTATATTGCATTTTTATTTCTGGTATAGATCTGCCCTAAGTCTAAATCGATTCTCCTGTATCCTCTCTTTGCTGGGAAATATAAGCACCTAAAAAGGAAAAAGTGGAATTTATGTTTTTGGCTTCATGGAGGTGCACTTACCTGCCGACGTGTTGTTTGTTTTCTGTCTGTGATGTAGGAGCCAGACAAGTCAAACGCTCTTGCTGGTGCCATTTGGTTTCAAAAGTTGGACTGGTTTGAGAGGTTTAAAGTAGTAATTCCACAAAAAGATTATCCCGTAATAGGCAGGTCGCTAATTAATTTTCAGTACCTGTAAAATCTTTCACAAGAAAATGATTGTTTTTAGAGACTCTGCTGGCTCAGGGTTGCAGTATGTTCAAGATAGGGGAGTCAACAGAGCTGTAAAATATCAGATGATTACAGAGAGAGGAAAGAAGAGAAGAGAAAGAAACTGTCACAACCCAGGAATGAGTATAATTAGTCCGTTAGTTAGTTTTAAGGCACTAAGAGCAGCTAGCAGAGTTGTTTGAAACCTTCCTCTCTAGTTCTCTTTCTGCTGTATTGCAGTTTTTTTTTCTTTCAAGTCACATTATCCCTAAAAGAGACAGAGCACAAGATATTGTTTGATGGCAGTATTTCCTTTTAAGAATTTGCCTTGGAAACAAAAGTAACAATATCACAACATTTGCAGGCGTTTGCACTTGTGAAAAGATTTTAAAAGCCATTATTGGACTAAATGAGTAGTCTTAGCAGTTTGTCTCTCTTTTGTCTTTTCCCAATTCAATTCTTTCTCCGCTCATGCAGGTAATTGTAGTGATGGAACTTTTACAATGCAGTTGACAACCTCTTCTAACTCCCTCCCCAAAGCAAAGACAGAGAATGAAACAAAAATCTACTTTAATATACCACCAGCCTGACAAAATTGAATTACATGAAATAGTCTCTTGTTTCTTACAGTTCTCCGAGTCCCACCAATGTTTCTGTTGTGACCCAGAAGTAGTTTTTTATTAGATTCCGGGGGAATTTCCTTGATATTAAAGTTCTGTTAACTTTTGAAACCACAATCTTGGATAGTTCTGGTGACATAAATTATTAATAAAACTCATCATACTGTAACTCAATTTGAGGATCAAAGAAAATCTCTCTGATGCTATTTTTTAAACTCTAGTGATGGGGTCAGCCTTGCAGTTATATCTGTATTACACCTTTAACTCTCAGTTTGGGTCTAAAGATGGAGTTGATCTGACTCTGTGTGTGCTGCCTTGTGGTCTCACAGCTGTACAAGGGGACAAACAGGGGAGGTGTGGAGGTTTTATTGAATACTGCTGGTGGTTTACAGATGTAGAGCACCAGTGCCAGCAGAATGGGGTTAAATGTGGGCTAATAAAATAATGTTGCAGCAGGTTGTGTAAGGCATGCTGGCCATAATGTGGCAAAGCAGTGTTTGATCGCATTGTTTATAATGTGGTCAGGCTGAGCCCTTCCTGTTCACCAACAAGTTCTCTCTCAAAGGGAAATGCTTACAGATACAGTAGGTTCTTGCCATGAAACTACTACCTGATCAACAGAAAATTGATTAATTTATTCAACTCACAATGTGTTCACAATGTTTTTTCTCATGCCTCCATGGTGAATGGAGAATCCAAAAAGGCAAACATTCTCTGTGAACTGAAGTAAGTGTGGACTGCAAATAACAACAGCTAAACTATATGAAAAAAAAATCTGTTTACAAGCTCCCACAAAACATGTGCAGTATAATCCAAGTCTCATTTATCCAGACATGTGCTCAATATCAAAACATGCATTTTCACTAAAATGTAAGATCTGAAACACATCAGTACAAGGATGAGTAGTGTGTCTGGGCACCAGACCAGGCGCACCACTTGTGGGCAAAAGTGTTGTAAACGGTAAGGTTTCAGTAAAGATTCATGTGTTTGGAAGGTGCCGAGCATTCAACTGGATAAACGAGACTTGGATTATACTGCATGAGTTCTGTGAGAGTTTGTAAACAAGGGTTTCGATATTGTTTTGCTGTTGTTAAGCGGGGCCCCCATTAACTTCAATTCATGAAGAATGTTCACCTTTTTGAATTCTTTATTCACCATGGAGGCATGCGAGAAAAACAAAATTTTCTTCAAGAATTCAAGGTACCATGTGGTAAGTAATTGATATACAAATGGTCATTTTGTTGGTGAAGTATTCCTTTAAGTAATTTTAGGAACTCTATAAGCATGTTTATTGGAAAGACAATGTTGGTTTGATGAATGTCGGGTTGGTCAGTCCACTACTTTAGTCTGAACTGAAGTTTCCCACAACTCTGTACAGCCATTCATGTTTTGTTTTTTTAGTGCCACCAGTGTGTTAAAGTTTTATTGAACCTATAAAAAATCTACTTGAGGGGTTGTCAAAAAAACTTGTACAGACATTCACGGTTTCCCAACAAATAGTTGAATTGTAATAATGTTGAATACTGCTTAACTTTCATCTAGTACCATCCTTGCTTCTCATTTGGTAGGTTGTATTAGATAGGTTTGTTGCTTTTTTATGTGTTAAACAAAGTATCATTTGGTTTTGACTTTGCAATGGACTGTAGCAAGTTGTGATATTCATTTTTCACCAATTTTTCCATTTTATAGACAAATATAAACTGATTAACTCAAAGAAAAGTAAAGAACAGTGGTTAAGTAGTTTCTGTTGTGTTTTAAAAATGTACTAAAAACTAGTCAGATTTTGTACTTTGCCACAAATCTGCTCACTGCAGAACTCAACACATTGGTTTCTTTCCTGTTGATGATATTCTGGGTCTTCTGTGTTGCAGACAAACTCTTTAGCAGGAAATGCTTGGCTATTATCTCCCTTCTGCCTCACACACACACACACACACACACACACACACACACACACACACAAACAAAGAGAGGGAGAGTGCAGACACAGGCAGGAGGCCTTGTGTTTCAGATGGAGGTGAAAGTTCAAACTCTGCCTTGTCATTTTCTCCCCTCCTGTCCTGTGGAGATTTAAAGGAGGTCAGTGACTGGGAGAAGCTCTCGGTTGTTTCCTCTTTTCTGATTAACAGCAGCCACATCTAGCTCCTCCACCTCCTCCAGCTCCACTCTTCTTCCTCCTCCACCTCTCCTCTTCTCCTCCACCTCTCCTCCAGTCCAGTGTAGATTAAGGGGTTCAGTGAATTGGAGAAGTCGCAAGTCATTTCCAGGATTTATGGCGAGAAAACAAAAACTGCTTCACTCTGTTTCCTCCGCTCTCTCTTTTTTGGTCCTTGTGTCTCCTAACACTGACCATCCTTAGTTGTTTTGTTGAGAAATTGCAGTAGTTGAATTAAGGTCAAATGGCTGGGTGAAAGGCCATTTAGAGGTTGCGCAACAGTCTGATTGGAGATGCTATCTGTCTGGATGTGTACGTGTTTGTGTCGCATGGTGCTATGGAAATGGAAATAAAAAGGAAAAGTTCTTTAAAGAATCAGAATCAGTTTTTATGGCGAAGTAAATGAGGACACATACATGGAATTTGAATCCTTTTTAGTTCTCTCAATGTACATACCCAGAAAAAGACGTACAGTTGAAATAAGGACAACAAAGCTGAATAAAGATAAAAATAAACATTTGACTTCCATTTATCTATTTATGTATCAAAGTGCCTCCTTTCAACATTTGTAGATTAACCATAGTGTAGGCAGTATTAAAGACATATTTCATTGCTGGGAAGAAGGTCTTTTCATTAAGCTGGGCTGTCAGTGCAGTGGAAAGATGCAAATACTTTTGAAACCTGGTCCTACATGACCAGAGAAAACTGGCATTCGTTTTTGCTCAAGAGGTAGAAACCCTCCAACAACCAGAATGCACTATGTTTCTCCAGACCAATTACCGCCCCCACTGG
Organism: Epinephelus moara; assembly: GCF_006386435.1. Lineage (NCBI taxonomy): Eukaryota > Metazoa > Chordata > Actinopteri > Perciformes > Serranidae > Epinephelus > Epinephelus moara. Next base: position 9,151,714 of record NC_065509.1, on the reverse strand, counting down.
TGGGTGACATAATGCAAACAGGTCTGTTTGACACAATGGCAGCTGGCAGGCAGCAAACAAGCTTGTGTTACAGTTTAATGGTTTGCTAAAACATGTTTCTGAAACAGAATCTTAGTTAATATTTGATCAGCACTGCTTATTTTTACTGTTTGAGTTTTGGTCTGAGTTTGACAGAGAGAGAGAGCGAGAGAGACAGAGGGAGGCGAGTCTATATCTTGATATTTCTTCTTTCTATACTCTGTGTCCGCTGTGGTGGCATGGATAGAGGGCAATATGAAAATGAGGAAGTACAGCCTGCAGTTGTTGCAACAGCTTGGAAGAGCCAGCAAATGGGAATGACTTAAAACACATCATCAGGCAGAGTTTCGCTGTCTCTCCTGGGTTTCAGGGGTGGGGGTTGGCAGTATCTAGGCACTGGTTAGATGGAGGGAAGTTTACTACAGTTCATTCACACATACTACCCACATCGTTTTGATACAAAGCTGGTTGAAAATTGGAGAAGACTCCCTTTAAACATGTAATGTTTGTGATAGTTTAATGTAATTCTCAAAGGAAGAAAAACCAGGAAGTGAGGAGAGAGATCTGGAGGAGTTACTCTCAGAGCAGAAGTATGACACTTCTCGACTACTCTATGCAGAACTCTTAAAATCCTCCATGTGGTGTAGTGTGTGACATAGTCTATGAGTTATCCCAATGGGGATCAATAAAGTAACCCGATTCTGATTTCTACTGAGCAAAATCTACTTTGAATACCCATCAATCAGTCTGACATTAATATTTAGTCACCCAAATAATACTGAACATGGAGTTTGATTTGCACTGTATCTGTTGTTCTGTCCAGGAGGAAGAAGAGGAGATAAAACTGGAGATCAACATGTTGAAGAGTTACTCCCACCATAGAAACATCGCTACTTATTATGGAGCTTTTATTAAGAAGGGTCCTGCTGGACAGGACCACCAACTCTGGGTTTGTAAACTACTCTATTTGTTTTTGCTATTGAGTTAAAATATATGTATATGTATATATATATATATATATATATATATATATATTTACAATTTTTTTACAACAACATTTTACAATTTAAGCTTCTGTTGAGGTTTTCAGATGTGGCTTCAAATGTCTGTCATCATGTCTTCTACAAATAGCATAACACTAATAATATTAGTCTAGCATAATCTTTATTTGCAACTGTGCAGAAATACAAGGTTAAAACAGAATGTTTAGAAATGCAAAAAAAAAAAATTATAAAAAATCTGTGCAGCAAATGATTTAGAATTTGAATGTCAAAATTATGGATAATGCCTAGAACAATTTTGTTCTGCCCTAAAATAGCTGCTACTCTTCTGCCTTTATTTTGAAACTATCATACAGTATGTCATATGTGGGGGTTTTTTTCAAGATCATTCTCATAACAATCACAGTTGTTTTGGCTGGTACCTACATGCCTGACAATTCTGTATGCTTCCATCTAGTTGGTCATGGAGTACTGTGGGGCCGGCTCTGTGACAGACTTGGTGAAGAAGACCAAGGGGAACTGTCTGAAGGAGGACTGGATAGCTTACATCTGCCGAGAGGTGCTCAGGGTACGGTCGACATAAAAAATGCACACTCACCACAGCATGCATACACACTATAGAACTGTATGGGAGACTCAACAATGGAACTTTGTTTCTGAGGTGTTGTTATGCTAGAGGCCCTTTTTAGTGCTGGTTAAAACAGAGGTAGTAATTTGTGTGTGGATGCAAACTAAAGGCTGGATGAGTTGTTGCTGTTGTCTAAGAAACATGATGCTACTTTTAGTGTTGGATTTTTTTTTCTTTCTGCAAAAACATCAAAGAGAAGAAGCCAAACTGATGCTCAGTATCTCTGTCATGTTTTCCCACTGTGACTCTGAGGGAATAATTGATTTATTTTTTCATTTATATACTTAAAAGGCCAGTTTAAAACACATGTCTGTAAGATGTTATGGTTATCATTATGAGAGATCACAGGGTCCTGAGAAAGACTCCGGGATGTTTGCACTGCTCTCTGCATTGCTCTGTGTGTGTGTGTGTGTGTGTGTGTGTGTGTGTGTGTGTGTGTGTGTGTGTGTGTGTGTTTGTGGCTCTAGTAACAGACCTACACATACACAAACAGCAGATCAACTTGTATCAGCTCAGTTTTAACATATGTGTCCTTGATGCAACGTTATCACTGACAGAATGAAAGTGAGATTATTTTTCAATAGAAAAAAAACTTGAGGCACAAAGCGCTCTGGACTGTCGCCAGTGTTTCCCCTGCTGCTGTCAGCCATGCTGTCTCTTCATTGTTTCAACATCACAGTGCCACACACAAACACACACAGACACCCGGCAAAGCATGGTGAAGTCATTGTCTGAAATAAGACTCACTTCCTTTGTTTATTTAACCTCCTTTGAAGAAGCGAGAGTACACACACACACACACACACACACACACACAAGCACACACACATTTAAACTGTGCCACAGTAGCTTGTGCTACTAGGTCACTCTACTACCTTAAGCAAGGATATTTTGAACTTTCCTGGAAGGGAAAAGCAGGCAACACACTTGAAATAAATCCTACTCTTTGTTCAGTATTCCTTCAAAAGAAGCACATAATGCTTGTACTATTTTAGAGTGCTTGCGACGTCATACTATGTGGTCATCTGACTCTGTATCTATCTGTGTGTTTATGTGCATGTATATTTGTCTTCCAGGGTCTTTCCCATCTTCACTCCCATCATGTGATTCACAGAGACATTAAGGGACAAAATGTTTTGCTCACAGAGAATGCTGAAGTCAAACTGGGTATGACACATCGACACATGCACTGTGGTTTCTCAAGCACATCCGCATGCCTTCAGGCAGAACTGAGGAACAATCACACAGTCTTACATGCATACATGCATAAATCACACGTCTCATGAAGGGGCAAAGATTGTGGTTGCTTTGAAACATGAAATTGTCCCACTTTTTTCATGTTTCAGTTGACTTTGGAGTGTCGGCACAGCTGGATAAGACTATCGGTCGAAGAAACACCTTCATCGGTACTCCCTATTGGATGGCTCCAGAAGTCATTGCCTGTGACGAGAACCCCGAGGCCACATATGACTACAGGGTACTTCATTACATGGAAATAGTTGTGTTTCTGGCCAGCTTTACACACATTTTCATCCTCATGTCTCATCTTTTTCATGAATGTATAAGTAAGGCATCCAACAGGAAAATGAAAAAGTGTAGAGCATTCAAACATTCAATAGTACTGAGAACGTTATTGCCCTTTAGAATCGTCCTGTAAATGTAGGCCATTTTTTATGTTGTCTGAAGGTAAAAACTAAGAGTGTAAATGTTAATTTTTAATGTAGCAGTTGATCAACTACATACAACAACACATACAGTGGAGACAACAAAGATTGGGATGAACTGCAGTGCAATAAGACTGAAAGGCCTCGCCTTTTGGGTTCACTCAGGGACCAACACACAATCACTGTAGTTAGACACATAAAACAGGAAGAAAATAGACCTGAAGCATAAAAACTTGGGGCTGGAGTTGTACCCACTGATCATTTGACACAACCCTTCCCTCTTCAGCTCCGGTCAGGAATGTAAGTCCCCATGTGACTGGAGAAGGATGAGCAGCCATCGTCCACTTCTGAGCTCCACTGATAATGACTGTTTGTTAAATGTCCGATCAGCGGCGATTTATTGGTCAACCTCTTAAATACGAGAATTCACTGACGCAGTTACATGTGGGAGTTGTAGAGATTACATATATAATTGGATTTCAGTCTGTCTCAAATGCTTCTTGGGTGCATTTACTTATCTTTTTTGATATCTGATAGCTATCTGATCTGCACAAGAATTGTGAAGTGTTAATTGGGTCTCAGCATACATCACATCATATTCAACAGAAGACTTTTCATCACTATTCATAACAGAATTTCATTACTGGCAGAAAGTCTTTGAAGGGAGCCTAAAAACTCTTTAGTGATGCTGAGAAAACATCACCCAAACCTTTGACCAGAAAGTTTCTGTTCACTCTTGCTGATTAGATAGCGTATATCATAGTTCACAGAGACATCCTTGAATGGAATCTCAGCTAATTGTATGCTATTCTGGAAGTAATTAGGCAGTGACTTCTGAAATCCAGTACATTGCTGAAAAGAATCCACTGATTTATTTATTTTTTTGTTCTTTTGTAAAATGCCAGAAATTTGGCTCCAAGTCCTGGAAATTGTTTCTGGAATTCCTGGATCTGTGCTCACACACTACGCACACACTGATTTACAGTTTGAATATAAAGAGGAAATCCCAAGTTTACAGGAAATTAACCAAACTCAAGCTAAGCTCTGTGCATTCACCAGTCTTAACCTTTTCCTGTCTCTCTTGATTGCAGAGTGACCTCTGGTCTTTAGGCATCACGGCTTTAGAGATGGCTGAAGGAGCCCCTCGTAAGTTAGAGATGCACCCAAACATACACACAATGTTGACTGATGTCATTGATGTCAAGCTGTTTAATTTTATCTATGTATAGTTCCACTCAGAATTGATTTAATTTTCCGCTTTCTATCACTGCTCCTGTCCCCATCTGGTTCTTTCTGTCTCTCACTGTCTCTGTCAATCTCTCTTTTCCTCTCTTACTCTCTATCTTTGTTTGTAGCTCTGTGTGACATGCATCCAATGAGAGCTCTGTTTCTGATTCCACGAAACCCTCCTCCCAAACTCAAGTCAAAGAAATGGTAAGCCTGCGACCACATTCACAGACACACATATATTATGTGTGTATATTGTATTTACAACAGGAAGTAGAGGGCAGTGTTTTCTCTCCTGAAAGCAGGTGGTCTTTGATTTGGGTTTTAATGCTTTAGAAAGTCAGAGAAAAGATATCCCAACTCTCTCTCTGTGATGAAACTGAAAGTCACTGGGGCATGTCCAGGCATGTTCAGCAAGCAACAAGATAAACCATTCACGGTATAAAATAAAGGATGGAGCCATCCACTGGTTTGTAGCCTGCGGTTTTGAAGCCTTGACTTTGGCATATTGGCTTTCGCCATCTATTTTTGTATTTTATTTATTTTTTTGAGCCAGAAGTGGACATATTTGGGCAAGAGGTTGGCACTGTGGAGGAATGGGTTGCGGATCTGACACTTGGACACTATTCGCAGACAGTCTGTTACTCAAAGCAGCCTTCCTTTAATTATGCGTAACTTTAAGCCTTCATAAAATGTAAACAGGTGAATTAGATGACAATGCACCCTCTGTACAGCTGTTATGAATGTTGAAATTAGCTATGGACACCAAAACCTGTTTTTTGTACCAGGCTGTAAGCATGTTTATTTCTGCTGATGGACACTTTAACATGGGGGTCTTAAGGGACTTACTTGCTTCTGGAGCCAGCCTCAAGTGGCCATTAAAGGAACTGCAATTTAGGCCTCGATTTTGTTGCTTCAATGAAACTCTCAACCTGTAAAACATTTGTCCTTTATTAAAATGAACACAATGCTGCCATTTTAATCTCAGAGTTTTTATTAACCCCTCTCTCTTTTACTGTCCTGTTATCCCATCTCCTTCTCTTCCATATATAATGGATAAGATGGAACGGGTGGTTGAACTCATGCTGTCTTTCATTCAGAATTAATGTCATCAGAAACACGGGTTCATAGGACAGCTTTTAATAGCTCCAACAGTCCTTTTACCTCAGGGCCTCCCAAAGGCAGCAAGCAAACCAAAATCTAAGCAGCAACACATATTCCTTCCCTGTTTTCTGTGTTCAGATCACGGACTACACACCTCTTAAATTTTAGGAGTATTTCATTACCCATATATTTCCTGAGCAAAAGTTAAGCTCAACATTTTTTGAAAGGATTTTCCTTGGTAATAATCCAACAAGTGATTACTAGCTTGCAGACGATAGGTGAGTTTAAACAAATATTTAAGAATTTTATGGCATGTTATAGAAGTTGTTATTGATTGAAAAATGTTTGACTCATGAACCTGCTGGTTTTTATTCTAGTCTGTTACATCTGATGAAAACTTTTTATGTCACTTTGACTGCACATTTGCACATTATGTTAGTTTGCTCCACTTTATTATTTTCTTACTGTGTTCTCACTTCATACATTGTAACATACTTTTGGAGTGCTTTTTTATGTTTTTAATTATAATGTCTTTATGCAAACCTTCCTTTAATAAAGAGATTATTTAATTAAAAGTTACCAATCTTAATAAATAAATGTGTGAGAGTTTAAGTTAAAAACAAAGTTTGAAATATGCAGTGCTTTCACTGTCATGGTAAAGATTTCAGTCAGTGAAAATGCCGCAACCTATTTAACTAATGTAGTACAGGTATGGGTTACATGTGTTTCAAATTTCTTCTCAGTTGAACCACTTCCCATTTGTCAACTCAAGTTTATTTATAGACCGTTTTAAGGTCATTTTACCACAGAGTGCTTTACAGATGGCATCTAACAAGAACCTGACCAAACATGATAATGAAGAAGAGAGTGCAAACTACATCTTAAAGTGAAGCTTGGTGTTGCAGTTTAGAATAAATTAATTTGGATTTGAGAATTAAGAAACTCATTGATATTATTGTGTTATGTAAAGGCTAATTTAGGCTCCTGATCAGGCATATAACCTATACCTGAATTAATTAAAAACCATTCAATTTGTTAGGGCACATATATATTTATTTATACAGTATTTTACCAACAAAATGATCACTTGTATATTAATCACTCACCCCTTGTTACATGAATTTGTGAAATACTTTGCTCTGCTCATATGCCTTAATGGTGAATGGAGACTCAAAAATTGGAAATAATCTTCATTAATTTTTGCCATAGGGGGCCAAGTTTAACAAGAGCAAAATTATATCAAATCATCTGTTCACTAAATCTCACACAACTCATGCAGTGCAATTCAAGTCTCATTTATCCAGTCGTATGCTCAGTATTTCCCAAACACACAACAGGCGCCTGTGCAAGTGTGTGTCTTTGAACTCTGCTCAATGGAAAGAACAAGCAGAGTTGAAACACCCTGGCGTGCTACTCATCTGTTTGTGAGACTCCTTATGTGGAAGTATTTTAAAAAGTAATGCTGTAGTAAAAATGCATGTTTTAGAAGGACCGAGCATACGACTGGATACATGAGGACCCCTATGGCTTTAATTCATCAAGCATTTTTGGATTTGTTCACCATGGAGGCATAAAAGAAAAAAAAGTTTTCTTTATGAATTCAATGTGATATGTGGTGAGTAACTGATGTACAAATGAACATTTTGTAGGTGAAGTATTCTCTAAAGCAGACTTTATATAGTGTAGGTTTTTACAATACTCTTAACTCTTTCTCGTTAACATGTTTTGTTTGTCCTTTCCTCCGTCTTCTCTCTTTGGTTGCCTCTCTTTCTTTCATAGGTCGAAGCGTTTCTTGTCGTTTGCTGATAGTTGTCTGGTCAAGAACCATTTGCAGCGACCGACCACTGACGCCCTGCTCAGACACGCTTTCATCCGGGACCTGGCTAATGAGAGACAAGTTCGCATCATGCTCAAAGATCACCTGGACAGAACCAGGAAGAAAAGGGAGAAAGGTGAGAAGAAACTGATGTAATAGATAAACCAGTAACACATGTGTGAAGGGCTAAAGAAATGAGGGAGATAGATAGAAGGATGTCGAGAGGGTCTAACAGGTACGGTAGATAGATGGATGCACAGAATATTAAATGCAGTCTGCTATTATAGTTTCTGTCTTAGTTTTATAGGACTGAAACCTGAACTGCGGCCAGATTTTTTTCCCTGGGATTTCCTGAGTTTTCCTGAGCAAAACTGACTCACTTGAATTGATTCCAGTGAGTCAGTTATTATTCAGTTCTTGTATTTACAACTGAATTATTCATCTGATGTGCTTATATAGGATGACTTACAGTGGTAATGATGATTCTAGGGAATTTTGCCATGGGCTGGTGACCTAAAGGAGAACCTGTGCTGATATTATTTTCTATTTCATGCCATGTGATTGTTTGTCAGTAGGGTGAGAGTCTAACTCTGCACAAGGAGAACTACAGCATGGTTTTCATTTACTTCAAGTCACAGGGTGGTCCAGCAAGGACTGGATCCAAAACACATACAAGCAGAAATAAGTGAACACATGCTTTTCACAATTTTAAACAATGACACGATTTTGAATAAAGACACATGCACGCAAGCACTTACTGTAAAAACAAAAAGCCACACAGTTTGACTCTACGAAACACAGAGAAAGAGGAGAAGTGTCCTGATTTAACACCCACATTTATTCTACATAGAGGTCACCATCTCTGACCTGCATTGTTAGAATTGTGCAGGTGTTTGAGAGGTGATTCTCAGACAGTGAGAGTCAAGGAATCTGGTTTGGAAAACTAATGAAATTTCTAAATACTTTACAAATAGGGCACTTCACAGAGTAGATTTTCCATTATGTCTCACTAATTCACTGCATTAGGTGGGTTTCAGGCAGCCTGGAGTGGAATAAGACCTACCGACACACTTAAGCTGAGCGAGTGCACCAGCTGCACTAATGGCACAGCAGCTGCTTCGCTCAGGCTGTTAAAAACACTGCATTTCTGCTAATTTATTGCATGCTGTTTGTGGAAATGTTTCATTAGGTTAGGTGTTACCCACAATTTACACAACTCCTTTTGCATGTATTACATATTGCTGTATCTTTATTTTGCTACAGTAGACCACACTTCATAACATCTGAACCTACCCACTAGTGCTGCAGTGCACTGCAACCACAAAGACAGTTTCAGGCAAGGGAGCACTGAAAGTTTTTATGCCTCTGTGTCGGTGATAGCCATGACTGGATGCGTTATGGTTTTGGGTTGTCTGTCAGTTCATCCGTATGTGTGTTTATCTGTCCCCTTTTCAGGCACACAATATCTTTAGAAGGCCTTAAGGCACAACTGTCCACTTGGACTTAAATGAACTGATTAGATTTTGGTGGTCAAAGGTCAAAGTCACCGTTACCTCGTCTGTCTCATTCTCATGAAAGCAAGATCTCAAGAACGCCTTTAGGGAGCTTCCTCAAATTTGGCAAAGACGTCCACTTGGACTTAAGAATGAACCATTTAGAATTTGATGGTCAAAGGTCAAGGTCACTGTGACCCAAAATCACATTTTTGGCCATAACTCAAGAATGAATCTGCTAATTGTGACAAAACTTCACACAAATGTCTAAGAGAATATAATAATGAAATGATAACATTTTATACCCATAAGGTCAAAGGTCAGCTCACTGTGACATCATAATGTTCTGCAAAATCACAAAAACACATCAATCCATTATTCAACACCATCACTGAGGGACAGAAGTGGAGACATTTGGTCAGATACTAAATTGGAGACACTAATCTTGGGTGTCCACATTGAAACTGTACTGATTGTACAGATCTTCTGTGTCTTCTAAGTTTTCACAGACATGGATGCAAACAGTAACTGCAACTTTACTGGTTTGCAGAGGTATACAATCACAAGGCGGTAATTCTAGTTTAAACAGATGTTGATATATCCATATGATTATGATTCATATATTACTACTGGTTGGACAGCAGGTTTCCCTCCTGTGCCAAGTTGAACTGTGCCAGTTATGCCAGATATTTTAATTGAGCTGAATACAGCGGAAGGGCGACAGCAAGACGGCCAGACAAAATGAGCGAGAGAGCAAAAGAGGGAGAATGTTAGGTCGGGCCAAAAGGCTGCACGGTACACCCCTGACCTTTCCTTTCCTTTTCTACAGCGTTCAGTCGGGAAAATGTTCAACAGTAACAGAGACTGAGACAAGAAAAAGAAGGGCAGATGTAGGGACAAGAAAACAAGAGACAAATTAGGGAATGTGGAGAGTGTGGGAATTGTATCCTCATCCTGCTCTTAAAATGAATCATACTCTGTATGAGTAGCATGTGCCGAATATATGACGGCAATGACAGTAGGAGAAAAGGAGTGGGGGGAGGGTAATAGAAGACAAAGATATTTATAACTTTGCTTCTCTTTTGTTCACACGTTGATATTCAAGCAGTGTAAGAAATCCCTGTACTGTCCATTAGGTTTATTCTTCATTTTGGAAACTGAAAGACAGGCGGATCAGAGGGGCGAGAGACAGAAAGAGACAGTGATAACAACAGAGGGAAAGAGAGACAGAAACAGACCAGAGAGAGAGAGAGAGAAGCTGAGAGGGGAAGGAAGGAGGAAACAGAATGGCCATCTGGTTCTAATCTTCTGTTAGCTTATAAAAACACACTAATGACTGGTAGAGTTTCTGCATGCTGCATGTGTTTGTGTGTGTGTGTATGTGTGTGTGTGCCCCTATGCCCCTCCAGAGTAATGAAATGCCGGTAGTCTAAGTGCGTGTGGGAAAAAGTCACTGCTGCATGAAAAAGAAAAAAAAAAATCAATGCGGCGGACATGATGCAAAAAGGATGTGTCATTTTCAGCATACCCAAGAGTGTAGTTAGGCCAAAGATGGTCTATGTTTTGGAAGATGAATCACAAAAAAAACGGCCACTTCTCAGTCGGCAGAAGTAGGCATTAACCCTCAAATTGCTCTTCTCTCCTGCAGCTTTGGCTCAGAAAGACACGACATGAGCCAAAACTTTCAAACATGACATCACAGCAACAGAGCAAGAGGTTCCCTCCGTGCGTTACAAAAGCAGAATTTGTCAGTCGTATTCCTTCTTCTTGGCTCGAACAAACACACCTTTCAGCGTGTTAATGGCAACATATGGTGTGTCAAGTGAATGTTCAAGTTAGCCCGAGCTACATTCACACCATATGTTGGCCAAATGTTGTTATGCTAAGCTGGCTGGCCCATCTTCCTGGCCTTTGGACAGAAAGCCCATTGGAACAGTGTTGGCCTGTGCAGTGATTTCTGTGTAGAAAGACTCTCAGAAACCCTTGACAGTTTTCCAGTCCATAATCCAAACTATTAGGTCTAATATACATTCAAAAACAGTTATACTAAAACAGCACTATGACACTAATGTGTGTCGGCAGAGAATAACGCTAATTCATATGTGTTATGGATCCCATGGAAGGAGGCGCATGTAAAAGGAGAGAGCATTTTTTCAGTGACTGCATTGGGTCAGGATTGAGATGATTCAGCAGTGTTGTTTTGAAGCCATGGTGTAACAACTTTGTCCCATATGTCTTCCACTAAACAAGACTCTCATTTACTTTCTTGTTGCCCAAGTTTGCCCACACTATACTTTAGTGTGGCTTTGATAATGACTAAATTGCTACTGGCAGCAGACGATGAAAGAACGAGACGGCAGGCATGGAGGAATTTTTAATGAAACAGTGGCTGGTCGAGAAAGCCAGAGATGCAGTACTGTGTGCCAGAGAAGAATGCCCACACCAGTGCAAACACATCAGAGGCCTTCACTCCAAGCACCACCCACGATCATACCTCATTTCTGACAAACACTGAAAGCATCATTTTACAGTGGAGAACCAGCCAGTTTCACACTCAGACATGCGGCTGGGGTTAAAATGGACACCAAAGTGGAGCAGGACACATTCCACAAGTGCTTTGCAGCTGGTGCTATGATAAAACCCAGGTCTTAAATGCAAACTTTTCTATGTGAAAATTAGCATTTGCTATGTGAACTGACAGAACTCATTAATTGTTTTAGCTTTAACAGTTGTCTCAGTGTTTTAAAGGTATACTATGCAGGGTTATCGATTTCTTCTTTTTTTAAAGGGGTCACCAGTTAAAGTGTGCATTGTTGTGTTGCGTTTTGGTGGTACATGCCCACAAACATCCCAGAAAACCCAAGCAGAGGGCAGAGTCTCTGCAGTAATATTCTCTGCCACATACTGCTAGTTGGTCAGAGGTTATGATTGAGTGGGGCGGTAAATTGTTAATTTCCATTTCCATTGATCTTTGCAATGAGATTTAGATATATAGTTTTAATGACCTGATATTAACCAAATAAAACACTCATATGCTTTATTTGTGTTTCTCTCACTCAGAGGGTCCAGAGTATGAGTACAGTGGCAGTGAAGAAGAGGATGACGAGGTAACAGAGGAGGAAGGAGAACCCAGGTAAAAGTCTTTTTACACCAGGCATGAATATCTGTTGAGGAAATTGATCACAGGGTGTGTGATGAAAGATTACACACTTGTGCAGCGGGGAGATAACTTGGAAGCACAGTAGTTGCTGCAGATTTCCATACACGGAGAGGACATGGCATTAAGCATACACAGTTTATCAATCTGGATAAACATGCAAACAGTTTCTCAAAGATTTCTAAAAATTTAATCATCATTATCAGTGCTAATCGGTAGATTAACACTCACTTATGAACTCTCTCTCTGCTCGAGTGCTCCTCACATATGAAGCTAATGAATCACTACAGGGAATGTGTGTGTTTCTACGTCCATGGACAGATGCACTAGCATCTCTGTTGCTGTCCCTGGACATCAAACAGCAGATGGCACTAGGAACGGAGCACTTTCTCCTAGGATGAGCTTTAAGTGTGTGTGTATGTGTGTGTGTGTGTGTGTGTGTGTGTGTGTGTATATGTGTGTGTGTGTGTGTATGTGTGTTACTGTGCCCATGACCATCTCATTGGTGAATTAAAAGTGATTGGGTATTTTCCTTCATCCTCAAGTGTACTTCAGTACCCAGCAGTTGCTGTTTTTATCATTGACACTGTCTTCCTCCCTCTCTTCCTCTTCCAGCTCCATTGTGAATGTTCCTGGTGAGTGGACGTTAAGACGGGAGTTTCTTCGTTTACAGACAGAGGATCGTGACGGGGGCAGAGAGGGAGGTCACGGGGGAGGTGTTGGTCAGCAAAGACAACAGGTAGGTGTTGAGTTCATATGCAACCTTTTACACATTGATTCGTGATGTATACAGTGATACAATATATACAATACAATACAGTGAATGACAATGATGCCATCAGTGCTCATCTCTAACAAAATATAGCATGTGGAATTTGGTCCAGTTTGTGTATCTGCTTTATTTGAGGAATTGATAGATTGTTTCAGTTTTGTTTTTGTTTTTTTGAAATGCTAAATATTCACAGGTTCCAGACTGTGAACAATTAACTTTCATGTCAGTATATTTTTTTTGAACTATTATTTTTGTCATAAGTACTTTTACATAGAACGCAAATATTACCAAGCAAAATACAATGTAATCTTTTTAGGAGGTCAATTTTTCTAAGCTTTCACTCCATGGATAAAGGCATCAGCCAATCACATTATAGCTAAATTTATAAGGATTATGAAACAACACCAGGGAGGCTCCACAGTCTAAACCAAGACAGCAAACTTTATCATTCTTTTCAACTTTGACAAGGGCAGCACATACCAGATCCTCTGACTGCCAGATGCTGCTGTGGGTCAGTATGGTCCCAGTATTTGTCACAAATACAAATCGCTGCTGGTTTGAATAGCTTGGATGCAGGCGAACGTTTTGCATTTTTGTGTCTTTTTGTGTCCCTAGTGTGTAAAAGCATTAATACTGAAACTATTAAAAACAAAATTGAAACACAAAATTGAAACAATGAAAACTAAAGAGATGAAACAAACAAACAAACCCATGTAAACTACTGGAAACTCAACAGAATTAAAAAAAAAAAGAAAAGAAAATTAAAAAAACGGAATTAAAACTGATGAAAAGTACAAAAGTAATATAACTTTGCCAGTTTCAATTGTGAAATCATGTTTTGTCATATATGACAGATAGAATGGTTTGTAGGGCTGACAGCATTTACACATTTACCACCAAGCAATTAAGGTCTAAAATAAAGCATTTTTTTTTTATAATTGCATGCAGCTATTTTGTCCCTTCGACCTTAGTCAAGCCTCTACAGCAGCTTCCTGCTGCCTCTGTGATGGAAAATAATGATTTCACTGTGCTACTGAAAGGCTTGTTTCACTGTAAAAAACTCCCAGAAGGCTCAATTGACAAGTCAAAAGTAATGCACCTTGTGTCAAACGGTACTTACTTTGAGTCTGAGCTACCACCTACAACCTGAGCATTCAGCTGATCAGCGGGCAACCACATCGCCAAATACGGTGATGTAGTACTATTATTAAAACATTGTGAAAGAGTCTGGTCTATGGGACTTCCTCAGGTTGCCGTGTTGTCATGGTTTCAAGATCACTCTGTTGTAGCAGTGCAGCACTTATTTGAAGGAAAAAAATCTAAAAGGTCAAGATCATAAAGCAAATTTCTTTGCATTCATTTGATTCCCAATAAAGACAGAATTGCTTCACCTTGTTAAATGGACTTCAAAACTGTTTTGAAATGTAATATCATGGAATTTTAAACATGCGATTGAAAATGTGATTAATTGCAATTTAAAATATAAATTTTCGACAGCCCTAATGATTAGTTAATTAATCAAAACATAACTGGCACATTAATTGATAATGATGTTAATAATTGGTAGTGTCAGCCCTAATTATTAATAGCAGTTGTTATAGTGGAAAGAGGTCATTTACAAAGTGTGCTTTCAGTACAGCAACTTTGGGTTCATTCATTTAGCTCATTTAATCTAGATTTTTAGCACACAGGAAATGTATAAAACATCTCAACTCATATTAGTTGGAAAAGTAGACTACCATAATATCCACTCTGAGCTCTAATCTGATTTCACACTTAGCAATTAACCTTTAGTCTTGTAAAAAGTTTTGGGTGTAACTGTCTCATATCGCAGTTGAAACAGCGGGCAATTTGACCCTGGATCAAAGTCAAACATAATTCAGTTTTGGTTTTATTAGTACAGAGCCAAGTTAACCTAATATATTTAACCTTCAAATCAAAGACTTCAGTGTGTGTAAAGCCTGTGTCATTTTCTTAATTTTATTTCAACCATGATGTTATCATATTCCTGTCCAGGCATTACAGCAGCACCGGCAGCAGTTAGCGGAGCAGGAGCGATACAAGCAGCAGTTACTAGCTGACAGACAAAAGAGGATCCAACAGCAACATGAGCAGCGGCAAAAGTTAGAGGATGTAAGTATCACTTCTTCACATTTTCCCTCTGAATTCACTGAGCATTTATAGGTCAATAAGCAGGAAATAAAACATTTCAGAGGAAGAGAAGATTAGTTCAAATCCACCATTTTAATCAGAGACATCTTTACAAGAAACACATCAGTGTCATCTTCCACCTTCTGAGTCACATCCTTACTCTGCCCACTAACTGCTCCCACACCTATGACCTCGGAAGCTTTTACTTGTATGATATTATGTGTGCAACTATTGCAGGCTGTCATGTTGATAATCTCAGAGCTGGAATTTTTTACTGTACGTTGTGCTTCTTAAGAATGCCAGCTAAATGCATATAAATAGAAAATGTACATGTTGCGACAAAGTGAACAATAAACACAACAGTGCCATTCACACTTGCCCAAATATAGTTTAGTTAATGATTTTGGCTTGACTGTTGTCAGTGTGCTTAATTTTGTGATCATGGGTACTGTGTTTGCTGTTTACAGCAGCAGAGGCGGCAGCTGGCAGACTGCGCCTATCAGTGGGCGGAGCTTCAAGAGATCTTGCTTGGGGAGGAGTCTGATCTCCATGACAACAGAATCTTACTGGATGAGAGGAACAAGAGGAGTGACAGGAGACAGGTAAAGATCAACTTTTGGTTTTGTATTCATCACTTTAGTTTTTTTTTGTTGTTGTTAATGGTAGGTGAGGATAGGGGCTCAGTTTTCTCCCCTTTGTGCTTTTTTTTTTTTTTTTGAGATTTTGTGTTTACAATGTACTTCACTTCCCTGCATGAAATTGGGTATTAAAAGAAATTTTGAAGGAAATGAGAATTTATTTTAAAGCAGACACTAGGAATGCTGGTTCTGTCCAGTACTGGTCCTACACTTTGCTCCAGAGTGCAAAATCTCTGTTGGATAGGATGTCATGGAATGGCCAAATATGGCTGATGACACAGGACTCCCTAAAAAACTTGTTACGTCATGTGGATGGGTGTGGATTTGCAGGACTTGTTAGTGCACGCTTTGGTGAGCTCCGGGACAGTCTCACCCCATCCTCGAAATGCATGTTCATACATATAATATGAGATCAGGTTATTTAATAAGTATGAAGGCATACATGATATTTTATTCATGTTTTCCTGTAATTTGTACAGCTGGTCTCACACCAGTGTACATGGAAGTTAAAAGTCTTCCATGTAAGCCTGGGTGGGCTGGGCGTAAATCAGAATACAGACCCCCCATCTGAGTAGATTTTGTTGTGGGACATGATTTAGTCCATCTAAATTTCAATATATTTTAGCACCATTTAGTTGTTCATATTTTCCAGTATAATGTGGTTGATGATGGTCAATGAGAACAGTAATCACCAGTTGGGTTAGTCATGGTTGCCCGCAGTAAAAGGAGGAAAAATCTTCGTACAAGTCAATTTTTGTAAACCGTGATCACCACAAAAATTGAAAATCATCTTTGTTTGAATTAACAGTTTGATGTTGGGTCTTGTTGGTTAATCTTGGGGTTAAGGCAAAGACTGGGGTAATAAACAACTTTTTAGGTTACAGTTTTGCTAACTTATCCAAAAAGTGATGAGACAACCCATTGACAGCAAAGGAAAATGCACATCAGGCACACAACACTCTTTGTGACACAGGAAATAAGGCAGCACCCCTGAGTGATATACAAAGTTTTTTTATTTACACAGATTTGTGTCCAAAATTACTGATTGTTTAAACAAACGAGGGTAAATATCTGGCTCTTGGGCGGCTGTGGCTCAGCAGGTAAAGTGGGGTGTCCACTTATCGGCTCGGCTGTTCGATCCCCGTTAGTCCTTATGTCAGATTATCTTTGGGCAAGATACTGAACCCCATATTGCTCCCGATGGCTATGCCATCGATGTGTGGATGTGTGTGAATATTTAACTGAGTAGCAGGTGGCACCTTGTATGGAGGCTTTAGCCACCAGTGTAGTGGCTAGTCAAAATAGTCATTTTACCCATTGTTCAAATAGAAATAGTGCAGCTTCGGGGTACTGGTGAAATTTCTTTCCAATAAATAAATAATAAATAACTCTGTCGGATGTCTCTGTTTCTTTAACACCTTAGAAATGCCGTTAAAGACATAGAACAGTATGTAGAGTATGAGTGATAGAAAGCCTTTGTCTGACCCTTGCACCACAACTGTCCTGGTCATTCACACCTTGGATGTGAATGAATATAACAGTCTCAAGTCTGAATTGTTTGGGATGTGCAGTTGATGTAAGACCAACGTTACATAATGTCTGTATCTACCAAAAACCCAAGTTACCTGTCAGAAGGAATGCCTTGTGGCAGGTGAGTGTGTGGAACACTTGGGCTGTGATGCTGCAGTGAGTTAACACGTGAACTTGTTTTGCTCAGAAACTCTGTAAGCTCGAGGTGCGTTTGATGTGCACTGCTCTGATGCAGTGGTTGCACCTGTCAGCCTTTGTCACCCAGGTGATAAAAACACTCTCTCCTCAGTGTGGCGGGCCAGAAGAAGAGATCTTATTAATTCATCATTTTATAATTATGACCTGTGAAAGACAAAACTTTATGAAATGGAAAGTGACCTTTTGGACACATTTCCATCAACTTTAATCCCATCAGAATACGAGAAACAGGAACCTTCTTTTCCAATTTTTTTTTTTTTTCCTAATAAATTTTACATCAAGCAGAACAGGCAGTATGCAGGTGCTGCTTGAATCAAATCTAGAGGAATGAAATATGAATAAAAGATATGATCCATATGTATAAAAGAATTTATTTCACAGCACTTTCAAAAGGTTTTGTAAATCAGTTGGAGATTAAATGCGTTTCAGAAATCCTTTGTTTTGCTTATGTTCTGCAGTTTCCTGTTTGAAGGAGGTCTTTTACCTTCATGCAGTTTGCATAAAAATTGCTTTATCTTTTTAGAACTTGATTTATAACATCATACAAATCTGTTGGAAATTAAAACTCACCTTTACTGTGAGAAAATGTTACAAGTGACGGTACCTGTGACAGTTCGTGTGTGGGTGAAGTGTCTCTGCCTATTCCAGTCATTTTAAAGAAAGACACATAGCTCTCTTTACTATATCAGAGATTCCCTTTTTTATCATTAATTTTAACACATGCGTAATGAATCTATCCCACACACCAGTGAGTTCCAATAAGTGTATATTAACACCAAGGAGCAGGTTAGGAACTGTAATTTCTTCATGTAGAAGACACTGTATTTCAATGCTATTAATATCTGTCTAGTTATATTATATGTCTATTTGGTGTGCTGGTGTGTGTGTGTGGCAAAGAGCTATCTGTACATATTAGATTCTGATTACACAGATTGCCTCAAAGTCATTAAGTTCAGCATGCTTGATGGATCTATCTGATGCTTCATTAAGTTTTAATGCATCTGCATTTAATTATGTGACAGGTTCAAGTGAGTGTGTGATGTGATGTCTTGTATTTTGTCAGATGAAGAACTTGTCTTGGCACTGCTGTTCCAATCGTTTCACACTTTGATTGATTTGGCAAGCATCACATAATGTATTTCTGTGGTATGTCCTCGACTTAAAGATCAGAGAATTGGCCAAGTGTAGGGTTTGAATTGCCACAGTGCACTGAGACAGTGACTGATCAACTGCCTCTACCAGCTCCCTTAACTGCTTTGTTATCATATGATAAGTGATAAGTATAATAGTGTGACTTCCCTTTAACAGACTGGCAACCCATCTATGGTGTACCCTGCCTTAATGCATGATGTGAGATGCTGCTGCCCCCTGCTCCCCTAAACAAATTATGAGGTCGTAGAAAATAGCTGGTCGCTATGTGACTTGCAATATCATCAGAGCTGCCATTTTTCATTCAACTAGAATTGAATAAAAACTAAACTGCTGTTTAAAGGCTATGGTGGTACAGTGGTAACTATTAAACTACCCAACTTTGACTGGTTATAGTTGTCAAAGGTTTAAATGTTGTTGCCATTCCCTAGCCTGGTTCCAGACCACAGACCCCGCCCACTCAACTGAGTAGGCTTGCATCTCTGGTCTGGCAATTTGTGATTTATCTCGTCCAAACGATGGACGGACCAATGAACGCCGGGGGTGGGGGCGGGTCTAGCGATTAGCCAATCAGCGCCAAGCTGATGTCAAGCTGTACGCCGGTGGGTAACTGGTGAGGATAGCAACAATGGCGACCGCTACAGATCCTACAGACCACATTAACGATGCTATCGAGGTATTTCGCCACTACTCGCGTTAATGGAGGACCAAATTAAAGAAGCTGCTAAACTGGATTTAACGGCGATGCAGCTGGGCCTGTACGACGACAGAGACATTTTAAACGGACAATGCTCGCTTGTTTTCGGCACCCCTGAGCCATGGATACTAATGACGTCAGATTCTGGGTGAGTCGTTGATCTCTACTGATTGGTTAGGGAAAAATCAAATTCCCTCCCCCTTGTAAATCGCCTTCAATGGAGGCGATGTCAGACTGAAGGTTCTGGGAGCTTCAGTCTGACACTCAGGCTAGCCATGTATCCGACTGTCTTTGGTGATCCGTTGCGAACCATAAGGTTGACATTCTGAGTGTAATGTCCCAAATAATTGGATGGATTGCTATGAGCTTTGTTACAGATGCTCATATCCTCCTCAGAATGAATTGTAATCACTATAGTGATTCCCTGACTTATCATCCAGCATCAAAATGTTCATTTGTCCAGTACCATGGTTTATGTTGTGTTTAGTGCTAATTAGCAAATGTTAGCATGCCAACACACAAAACAAAGGGTGTGAACATGATAAACATTAAAAAGCTGCTCAACATCAGAATATTAAATTGGAAACACACAACTTTTCAACTCCCTCCTCTCCTGCGTTTCCATGTGGTATTATTGTTGGCGCCACTGTCACAAAGACAACCAAATCACCTCACGTTTTCCTCAGACTCTTGTAACTACTACCATTTTCACAGCTGGTTTGGTTGTTCCACTGTCCATCATTTCCACTGCTGGGAATAGTCTCTGCAAAGAACACACATTGGTAACTGGGGATAGCTACCAATAGCTAAAGGGGAAATCAAAAGTGTTATCCTCTTCCTGTTTTGGTTGCATGATTGTTGACGCACTTCCTTTGTGCTGTAAATTGAGTTGATGTCATCATTTCATTTTAGAATTCTTTTATTACATTCATAGCAGCAGTGGCAGTTGTAAGTGTAATGCAAGTGTCTTTCATGTGGAGAAGACATGTATGACATCCTAGTCTCGCCACCAGACAATCAGAGATCTCCGCCTTCTGATAGTCTGGGGACACTCCTTTCTCAAGTTTGTTTAACACACCGGCGAAAACGGCCGGCAACAAAGCAACGCCTCTTGCATTTTTGAAAAGGACACGCCTTCTCGGAAATGTGCGCTCCCCCTTTTCTCGTCCGCAAGGAAACAAACACACAGAGAGCTTGAAAATGGATGCAGAGAGATTAAACTCCGTTTTATCAAACTGGAGCTAACTGGAGAAGAA